>NC_079293.1:56153939-56456969 GCF_023638135.1 Falco biarmicus | reverse complement strand
TACAGCTGGGCACAGCCTTCAAAATTAGTTCCATTGTGTTAAGGTTGTGTATTGTGTGGGTTTAGGGTCTGTGTAAATGTGCTTCTCCCTCCCAGCTGCTTTTGCTATGCTTATAGGATAAATATGGCAAATATTTTCTAAATTCAGAGTCAGTGGGAAGCTTTTACATGCATACCCTATAATTGTTGATTATGCATGCAGCTTCAGTTTCCTCCCCCAGCTGTAGCTTTGACATGGAGAATAAGGCAGTCATTTGCCAGCAAAATTAATCGTTAAATGTTTCTATCAACTTCATAGCTTGTGAACTGGAGGGGAACATGCATTGAGCCTGCTTACCATACTGGTAGGAGTTATTTAGAAGTAACTTTGAAGCTCATAGTTTAATTGGTGAAAGAACTTTTGTGTCATAGAGAAGAGATGGGGAAAACAATAAGAACAACAATAATCATCATCATCATTAAGAGCTTGCGTCAGTTCTGGGGGAAATTAGACACTGTCGCAGAAGAATAAAGTGGAACTCGGGTTGTTACACTGAGTAGTTGGTCTCTTCATTGAAGATTCACCTTATTCTTTGGTCAATATTGTTACTCTCATTATTTCACTTCTGCCTACCCTTCTTAGATGATGATACCTGAAGGGATCAATGGATGCAGCTGTGTTCTACTGTATTGGTTCTTCCTCATAATAACATATTTGTGGCTCTTTGTACAGTACTTTGCTTTTACTTACAATATCTTTTCGTCCCAAAGTATCTATTTAAAACTAATGTGATTCAGAGGTGGTGATAGGTTCTTATGCAACTACTTTGCCTTCACCTGTTGTCTTTCATCTTGACTAAGTCTCATAATATAACTCAAAATAGTAAAATTACATCTGTGCCACTAGTAAGAGAGAGATCAGTGCTTGGTTTAGTATGTTACTTTGGATAGTTAGTAAAACTGTGGATAGCTCTTTGCACAGCGTTTGTGTGTATTTTTCATGTTTTTTATTTTAGTCATTTGTGTCTTTTAATGTGAACACGTGGCTTACTGATACATGTACTGTTTGACAGTGCTCATCTTAAAAGCATTGCCTGAGGAACAAAGGTACTTTTGAGGGCGAAATGTTTTGGAGAGAAAGCTGTTTGACTGTAAGAATTAAAATAAAAATAGTTGGATATTGTGCAGGATTACTGCTAATAAATTATTATTTTTGTTTCAGGAATTAACCTTTGCTGATTTTAAGCTTTGTCTTTGTATTCTAGGCTCTTTAGGATTAAAATAGAACTGTCATATATACAGAAGGTGATATGGTTCTGGATCACATGTATAAAGTAGTTAAAGAGAAAAACTGTGGTGATGAGCAAACTAATGAAAGACATACAATAATTGCTGATTGTGTTTAGCATTATAGAAGACACAGACAGCTAATGCCCTCCGGGACTTGATCTAAACGTCAGATACAGGAGGACAGAAGCGCTGATTTGTTAAGTTATCAATTCAGCGTATAGGTTTTGTTGTTGGCATGAAAATGTTTGTGGAACCAGCTTAGATATAGATTTGTTAAGGCTGGTGAGTTGTATCCGCTCAGTAGCTCTAGGGGAAACAGGTATTTGAATCGGAGATTTATGCAAGGATGTAAAGAACTTTGTGTGAAAGTGCTGATAAAGTAATGACATTTACGTAACTGATTGTTGAAGAGGTTTCATGAACAGCCTCATTAGAGGGCAAATAGAAGCTGGCAAATACAATGCTAACATTTAAAAAGGCCTCATGTGACAAACTTGTAACTATAGTTTTAGAATCAAACACAGTTGCAGACATTATAAAGAACAGAATTAGTAAATACATGGATAAATATGTTGTGCTGGCAAAAGCCAGAGTGGCTTTTGTATATTATATGAATAAAGCTACAAAGAATTTGTACTAGACATAGTAAGAAGGGCTATTATATTGGACTTGGGTTTTCAGAAGAGCATTTGAGAATATGCCTGAGTATCTTAAACTATATTATCATAGAAAAAAAGGAACAGACTACTATTTATGGAAGAATTCACAAAGGTTTTGACAAGGTCTATGCCTGGCTGTGACAGAATTAAACTTAAATTGAATTGATAGATATGAACATTAGTTATATTGGAAGCTATTTAGTAATTTGTTGTAATACTAGTAGTGCTCTGCAGAGCCTCTTTCTTCAATTAGCTTGAGAAAACGCAACATTCAGTTAAACAGGGTGCAGCCAGTTTCATGTGGCTTAGTTATTAAAGATCCAGTAAGTAGCAAGTGTTTTGCCTTATCTAACTGTAAGCTGCTATGAGTCCTCAGGACCTCCAGTTCTACAGATGGTCATTTATAGACCATTACTTTTCATGTGAATCTCTCCATCTCAGTGGAAGATGACGTAATTTGTAGGCATTCTGCTTCAAAAATTTGTAGCTGAAATGTAGATTGTGCTTGTAATCTACCGTTCTGTGCATTTGTGGAATAAAGCCACAGTGTTATGGTTTAATCCTGGTCGGCAGCCAAGCACCACACAGCTGCTCGCTCACTCCCCGCTTGCTGAGAGGGATGGGGAGGAGAATTGCGGAGAAATGTAAAACTCAAGGCTGAGATAAGAATAATTTAATAGGTAAAGCAAAAGCCATGCATGTTAGCAAAGCAAAACAGGGAATTCATTCACCACTTCGCATGGGCAGGCAGGTGTTCGGCCATCCCCAGGAAGGCAGGGCTCTGTCATGTGTAACGGTTACTCAGGAAAACAAATGCCGTAATGCCAGATGTACCTCCCTTCCTTCTTCCCCCAGTTTATATGCTCAGCATGACGTCATATGGTATGGAATACCTCTTTGGCTAGTTCAGGTCAGCTGTCCTGGCCATGTCCCCTCCCAATTCCCCGTTCCCCTCCAGCCCTCTCACCCATAGGTCCCAAGAAACTGAAAAGTCCTTGATTTAGTATAAATATCACCCAGCAACAGCTAAAAACATGGGTGTCCAACAGCATTGTTCTCACATCAAATCCAAAACACAGCACTGCACCAGCTACTAAGAAGAAAATTAACTCTCTCCCAGCTGAAACCAGGACAGCCTGGTTGCACATTTCTCATGCAAGAAATTCTCATTGTCTCACTTTTCCTTAATTTTAGTTGTAAATATTTTCATAGGAAGACCTATGCCTGGATGCATGAACAGTCACAGCACAGAAATTCCACTGCACAGGCAGTTTGAATAAGTTAGTTAGGAAAAGTAAGGCTTAACAGAGTTTGCAGAGTGAAAACCCTTACTGTAACATGTGTAATGTAGACTTTAACTACTACCTCTCTTCCTCTGTTATTACCAGTCTTTATTTACGTTTACGTGTTGTTGTTATGACAATGGAGAGTTTTCTTCCCGGTACCTGTTGCATGGGCTATCGGTTTTGTGCAGATGAAGCTGTAGTAGTGTGTGCCTATGATGACTTGGCAGTCCACCAGGGTCAAATGTGACTGGAGGAGCATTTATACACAGGTGCATGACTTTGAACACGGTGTGTGAAGGCCACTGGTTTAGAGTCTTCTTGTCCCATGGAGTGGAGTTGTTTCTAGGATTTAAAAGGAATTTTGGCTGCACAGTATGAAAATAAATATTTCCAATTAATTGAAAATCCATTGATGAATTAATCCACTAATTGCTCTAAGTACCTCTGTAATAGAACATTTAGTTTCAAAGTGAGTCAACATTATTAAGACAATCTAGAATGAGATGAAATTACTCTGCTCAATCTGTTTCATAAACTCCAGTAATTATTAAATTTCATGTTAAAAGGCCATTATATTCTGCACATCAGACCTTTAAATAACTTCTGGAATTAGTTTAAAAATGTAGCATTTCCTTACAGTATGTTCCTGTGAAATTATTTTCTAGAAGTGAAACAGAATTTACATATTCCCTGCTAAACCAAATCCACAGAGAGTCCAAGGAAATAATTTTCTCTTATTCAATATGTGGTTTTCCTTTATGGCTCTTAGTTGAAATATCTGAGTAAAATACCTAATATTGTGTGACGTGTACTCATTTTAGAGTGAAAGTTAGGTTTATTTGAAGTTAGAGTGAAATTCTTATTGACTTCCCTGTGGCAGGAATTTAATTTCCAGTCCTTATAAAGGGAGCATACAACACAGAACAACATTTTGTGCTGTTCTGCTGAGCATATGTATGTATAAGCAGTTTACTTCTACAGTGGCTGGAAGAACAAGGGGAGCAGAGGGTCCCAGAGCTGTCAGAATGGGTAGTTAAACTGAAGCATTAGCTATAGCTGAAATAGTGGGGAGTGAGTGCTACAGAGAGCTATTAGGAGCAGTTGGTGGTGTTCCCTGTTTAAATGAGGCTTTGTTTCCGTCTCTGCATCGGCTCCCTTGACCTATACTTAGGTACATAGCTGTACCTAAAGAGTGAATAAAAACAATTAGCTTTTAAGATAGACTAATTGTGGAAATGGCATGCAAAGGGAAGTTCTTTAAAATTATGTACAGATCCATAGTAATCTCTTCTGCTAAGAATGAAACTTTTCTGTCTCCAAGCTGAGATGTTTTCACTGTATCAGCTGGGCTGAAGAAACAGCTGTTCTAAATCTGTGAGGATCAGTTGGTATGCCATCAGATGGCACTTCTAGAATCCCACTCTTCTGTTTCATGAGTATGAATCACTCCTACATGTGCACTTAAGAGTGTATGTATGTTTTATGAAAACTTGACCAGTGGTAATTTCAAATACCAATTTTTTTTTGAATGTGCAAATAATTTACAAAATTATGTACAAATCCTTTACAAAACCTTTATGTACAAATAATTCTTGTAGTTTTTACAAGTGCAAAGAAACTTCAGCAAGGGATTCAGCCTTTACTAGATAAAGTATCTTAAGTAAGCTCAAGGTTTTAGAGGCTTATTCTAAAAGAATTCAGATTCATTTTTATTAGCAAAGCTTATTGTATCTGGCATCTTATTTTAGATTTTAGGGTGGATTTAATGTGTGGGAGTGTATTTAGGCTTATTTGACCTAAAGAGATTTTAAGATATGATGATATTCAGCCTTAGTTTCCACTAGGAAATATAATCAGCATGAAAGAAAATGAGTATATTTGTTTTAAATAATTTACTTTAAAAAAAAATAATAGCAAACACACTCAAGCTGTTTTCTTCCTGAATATCTTTGCAGTTCTTTTTCTAAAACAAACCCTGAAATTTTAACCTACTTTAACTCTAGTTGTTAGTGGGTGTTATATCTTACCAAAATCTTATTCCATATTCTTAACTCAATTTTTGTTTCCCCAGTGTGCTGTACTATACAAATGTTTCATTACAATGCGTTGCTCTGCCTGAGTTGCAACATATACAATGTTTAGAATTACTGCATATTACTAAGCTGCATTAAAATTCTAACTGAATTAATTACCTAGGACTTTCACATTTTGGGAACAGTTTTGAGTGAATCTGTATTTTTGATTTTGGACTATGAATATAGGCTTGAGATACAGACCATGTAGCTTAAAGCAGATGGATTGGCTGCTAGACATGGCCTAGCTGTGACAATATGGACTGATCTACTGTAAGGAGAAACGAATAAGGAGACTTTTCTGATGTACTCTGCTTTTTTAAATGGTATTTTTAAGAACATTCTAGACTACAGACAGGTCATATTTCCCACCCTTGTAAGACGCCTTTTGTGTTCCATTATTATTATTATTACTATTCCATCCCCTTTCTCTATGAATGTCTCTGCATAATTTCTATTAAATGGAAATTACTTACATCTGTCTAGAATAGATGTGTACTTGGAAGGTGAGCTAAACTGTTTTTTCCACATTCATAAATGAAGCTTCCACACTGCTATTTAGATAAGTGCATTGTGCTTTTGATATAGTGGATGTATAATGGAATATTGAATTAATTTCATTATTCTATTAACAATATTAAATCTAGTAGGTTCATGACTTCTGCCCATAGAAGAACTTATCCTTGGAAGGAAAAGATGAGATGCACACACCTTGAATAGTTTGTTTGTTGTTCAGTCCTCAGCCTGATAAAAAAGGCTCAGTAGGCCCAGAAACAGAAGTAGTGTTTCTCTTGGAAGTACAGTGTTGTCTGAGAAGAACATCTGTTTGTGTGCCAACCTCTGTCTTTCTCAGAAAAAGTGACAAGTTTCATGGCTTTTTTTTTCAAAGAAAGAGGTACTCTTATCCAGAATGTACTTCTGAAAAATAGCAACATTTCTGAAGATATGTGCTCTCTGATACTGGATGGTCTATTGTTGCATTAATTGTTTGAAATATGTCATGTGGAATTATTTGTTTTCTTAAAATTCTGTAATTGATCTGCTTGAATCATAGTGACCCAAACAGAGAGATGCTGGGGTTGGATTTCCTTCCCAGATATGAGTATTCCAGCACAATATTCCAGGAAACTCTTCTGGCTGATGCTTTTTAAACAATGCATGCTATCTTGCACAGATATGTATATTTCAAATATATCCTGTTGTTGCAGTCTTTATGAGTATGTATGGTTAGCTCCCCCCCCCCCAATGTATCAGTTGACTAGAAAAATGGCAACACAGCAAGTATGTGTTTTTAAAATGTGGTATTTGTATTAAGACAATCCTCAGTGGAGTGGAGAGGACAGTGAAGCGGGCCATAGGAAATGCTGCATAAATAGAGATACTGTTTACTTAAGACTGCTGCACTTTCAGTGTTCTTATTCTACAAATGCTTACATGCTCAGTATAGGATTTTTGGAAAATACCCAATTATTGTTATTAGCGGAATGCTTTGTGTCTGCAGAGTCAGACCCTGATGCATGAAGGATGTAAAAGTTTAGTGGCCTTCTAAATCAGGTCACAGTATATTTTTTTGTCTTTGATAACAAACTCTTGCAAACTTAATATTTGAACGACATAAACAGGAAGTTATAAATGTAAATAAAGGTTAAAACCGAATGTCCTAGATTTGCATCTGGATTTTGTTAATGGTCTTAAGATGCTTCCCAGAGCAACAGTATGCCACATGGGTAATCTGATAATGTGAATCTTTCAACCTTATGCATTCTAATCTTAGTGTGGTTTCCTGTAGTATTGCTGATATGCCAGATAAAACAAGCTTGGATCCAAAATCAACCTCTGTTATAAATGGATGCTCTCTGTTATCCCTATTTGTCCTGTAATCCATGATTAAGTGTTCCCTATCACAAAAGGAAAAACCTTACTGTATTCAGTTTTGTGTGTAGGCTCGCTTCCAAATGATAAGAAATTGCAGTTTACATGACTGTTTAGTTCAAGTACAGTTAAGTATTATTTTATGCTATATTTAAGTGTAGAAATACTCTTATTCAAAGCCACATGTCAGGGTAGCTAAATGCCTTTATGTTTCTTCAATGGCAGTAAAACTTTTCACTGTGAGGATGAAATTACTGTGATTTGGCTCTCAAAATAAGATTTTTTTTTTCCATTTAGTTGAAATTATGTACCATAGATTACATTGTCTGTAGAATTAAACTCTAACAGCAAAATTTGGTATGAACAAATAAAATGATTTATTTTGCTGTCTCTGAGTGCTGAATAGAATTTATGAATAAAAATACCAAGATCTGGTCCCTTCCCTTTCGTTTGTTCTGCCTTGGCAGACTTCCATTAGAAGTTTAGATGTGAATTCAAAAATCAGCATTTCACTATTACACTGAGAGAACTTTGGTGTCTTTCCGCTCTAAATTATGTAGAGTTACACAATAGTTCCCCATCTTACTTAAGGATTTTCATATTTGTAAAGAATCAGGAAAGCTTTGAGAGGATGCTTCTCTCTCTTATGCTAGAAGTGTCTTAACATATTTCTCTAACAATTCCATAAGGCATTTCAGAAGCATAACCAAAAAAAGAAAGCTACCACAAACCCCCAAGCCACTGAGACATAAAGTATTGGGGGAAGCACCTATAACCAGTTAACATAAGGCATGTAGCTTGATTAGGGAGATATTCTTTCTATCAATCATTATTATGGTTATTTTTTTTTATGCAGCACTTCAGAGTAAAAGTCTGAGGTGCTCTGATTTATCTTCTGAAGGAGACTTGCTTATATCTAAAGAGAGATTAACTGCCCCCAATTTAGGCACTTTATTTTCTTGTCTGATACCCTGATACTATTAGAGAAAAGGGCAGGTGATGAAGAAACTAATACAAGTGAATAGTGGATTGTATAATTAGTAATTGAGACCAGTACTGTATAGATAGAACGGCAAAGAAAGAATAGACATGAGAAAAGTATTGGTGAATTTACAATATATCTCTCGTGTTGAAAGACTAGACTAGGCTAGTCTCCATGGGTGAAAAATCATACTTCCTTCTGTTCTCTGGACCAAATTAATATTCAAGAATTCATAGGAGAACAAATTGGATAAGAAAAGTAAAAATACCTACTCCCTCCATCTCCTCAGCTAATCTGGAATTTGGGCCAGTGTCTTAGCAGGTAGAAAACATGGATTTAAGTCCTTGGGGCAAGTATGGATAAATTATCTGTATTGAAGCTATTCAGTTTATTTCAGCAATGTATTCCTGAAGCCTTATTATATGTGGAAGAGTGAGAAAATTCACAAATCATGTACCACTTGGTGGAGGTGATAGTAATTGAAGTCTTAGAAAGTGAAGTTGAAATGAGAACTGAAACAAGCCAGAAGCTGAGACCTACTTTTAAAATTCAAATCTTGCTTTTTTCTTTAGCACTGTCATTTTTGAGTACTATAGGATGGCCATATCTTGTTTGTAAGTTGTTTCAAGTACTGCAGGCAAATGACAGTTTATACAACACACAAAGAGATAGAACTAAAGTTTTCAGTGGTGAAACTGGTAATAGAGACCAACTGCCAATGTCTTCTATAGCCACTTTATTACACAGCTATATTCAGTGAGAGTTGAGAGACATGTTTTTAATTTGCTTTATAGTGTAGCTTTTCTATAAAGAAACAGCATCAGTAAAATATTATTTGCAGCTGTAGTTATGGTCAGTGATACAGGTTAAAGATTGCTATTATGGAAGGAGGGGGAAGCATATTTCCAGCTCTCATCTTGAGATGTATGTAGGTTGAATTCTGGAAGTACGATTGTGACTTTTGTAAACCCAAGGGGACATGAAAGCAGGAAACCCTTGTTCTTCTCATAGTGGAACAGTGTCAAAATGATAGTTTTCATCCTGTAATAATTTAATTTCATCTGATCTATATAATGCAGATAATTCTGTGTGGACATGAAGAAATTCAGGTCTGTAAAATATTCTGTATGCTACAGGGTTACAGTGTCAGGGGAGAGAGGATGAGAACGTGGTGGCTTTGATATAGTGAGAACCACACGCTTAGGAACTCAAGATGGCAGAAAGAGATGACTTTCAAACTTTGCTGTAGGGAATTTATTGATTTATCTTTTCCCAACTACTTTAATTTCTATCTTTCTAAAAAATAAGTTAGCCCAAAAAATAATCATCTGGAACTTGGCTTCTGTATTTATAAGGCAAAGATAGTACCAAATGCCAAGCAATGATGATTTGTTCAGATTTTCTGTATTATTGTTATTAGACCAGTCTTAAGGCATCCAAATTTGCAAGAACTGGGCTATAAACCAAATCTACTAGAACACATATCACCAGTAGACAACTTTTCATGACTATTCCCATATTTTTTCCCCCTCTTCTCCCAGTGGGGAATCTTCCCTTAGTAGCTTTTTGGGAGGCTTTTTGTTTAAGATCTAATAGGTTCCTTGTAAAGACTGTGATTTTTAACCACACATGTCATGAAGCCTTCAGGGGAAAAGTGGGAAAGGGTTCAGTTCTTTTCTCAAATCTCCCAGGGCACAGGATATGATGAGAATTTTTGGAAACCTGATTTTATGTTGTAAAATGGAAATGTTGTGTACAGAAAGGAAAAAAAATATTGCATTTGTGTAGCATGACAAAACCTGAATCTTGCGTAAGGACCAGCTGTGATCTCCATTACCTTCAGAGAATAGGTGTGGTTTGTACTTACTACCTCACTAGATTTTTATTTGAATTGAACTTGGCTATCTTGTCACTGAACTTCAATAAACAAAATATAATGTAGCTGTTTTCCTTTGAGATTTTCTTGTACTTCCTATCTGAAGCTGAGCCAACAGGAGATTCTTTACCTCAGTAGCATCAGGCATGACAAACATCTGTTACTGGGAAGTCCGCTTATCCTTTTGAGTATCTGAATTGCAATTATGCATGACCTGGAGGTCAGTGTTGAGATCATGACCACTGCGGAGGGTTCTGTTGGTATATGTGGCCAGTGGGCTAGCACAGTTTAATGTCTTTTCAGCACACTTAAATTTTTGACATGTAGAGGTTTGAGAAAGGGCTTGAGAAGTGGGAGAGGCAGGGTTTGTGGAGCCTTTCCTTGAACTCTCCGAAGCATGTGGAACATACATAAAGTTACCTGATGAACAGAGGATTCTATGTTTGTTTTTAAGTAATGTCATTAAGGTCAGATGAACTCCAGATACTTATTTTTAAAGCTTTTTATTAGAATTTAATCCTTTTTAACTGGGTGAAAGAGCCACAGTAAAGGTTATTTAAACAAAATACCTAGGCCCTAGTGGCCATAAAGAGCAACTGATTGACTATTTGTACTCCAAAGAGTTCGGATGGCGTTTCAAGATTTTGGAGGCCTACTGAGTTTCTGGATCTGACCTTCTGATATGGTCTTATTTCTGGAATGAGGGAAGCCCTACCTTAAATATAAATTTAGTTGGGCTTACAATTTTGAAACAGGTGTGGTTTAGTTTTGCAGAGAATAAAGATTCAGGCCTTGATGCAACAGTAATGGTCTTGCAGTCCTCAAAGCACTGTTCCACTAACGATGTTTTTGTGTTTGGCATGGAGGAAATAACAGATGAAGACAGTCTGTGTGTCTCTGTGTTGTGCTCACATCGGAAGTCACAAACTCAAAAGGATTTTATCCTTAATCCTTTGACTTGTGTTTTAATTTCTAAAAAGCTATGTTTATTTTGGCCTTGCTACTTATTTTTTTTTATACTAAAACATGAAAAGCAAATGCTGCTTGCATCTTTTTATATTCCTGTAATTTTCTGTCTCTTTTTTTCCGTAGTGTTCTTCTCTCGTCTACTATCTGAACTTAACTTGAAAATTATTCGGTATATAAATCCCATATTATATATTCGAAGATGAGGTATGGGTAATCCTAAATCTTAATTTAGGCCCAGAATGTTCACTAAGCCACGTATTTCATTCCTTGAAAACCAAACAGTGTGAAACAGGGAGACAGTAGAAGGAATTAGAATGTTTGCTGACTTCCCTGCAGATTAGGTAGTGAATTAGGGAAATTTGTCCAGATGACGCTGTAATGCGTCTGATTTCGTTTTCTGTTCTGCTGCACTCTATCAGATATAGGCCACAGCATTTTGTCAAGATACTGTCATGCAAGTTTAAGAGCTTCTTTGAATGGTGGTATCAACACAGAATAAGGAGGAGAATCTAAGTTACACAGCTCTGAATAATTTTTTCATGAAGATTCCACTTCTGAACATCTTTTAGTCACTTGGTTGAGACAGTTTTGGTCACCTATGTTACCAAGCCCCTCAAAGGTAAAAATTGACCATATACATGGAGATGAGTACTTTCTTCCTTTTCAGGAGCATTCCTGTTACTGTTTACAAGGACAAAGCTGCCTTCTCTCACCTTCTGTTGCCTTCTCTTTGTCTTTCTCTCACTGTCACTTTTTCTCCACCCCCCACCTCCTTTCTCTCTCTCTCTTTTTCTCCTCCTGTTTCCTCTTTGCTCTTCCCTTTTCTCTTTCTCTTTCTCATGTGTCTTGCATAAAATCTTGCCAGCCAAGGGCAGATCCTTTGTTGTGTAGTAGTGTAAGGGCAGATCCTTTGTTACATAGTAGTGTAAATAAAACGATTGGTCTGTGCTTAATAAACTATAAAATTTTTCTGCTCAATCTTAAGTGAAAATACAACCTAAAGAAATACAGCTAACAGAAATATTTAGTCTTCTACTCTAACACCTCAGATTCTTAATGTATAATTGGTTCTGTGCAGGTCAGACATCTTGCTTTAAGGTATCATCCCAGAGTCTCCAGCTTCAGGTCTTAGATGTAATTGAGAAGTTTGGTAAATCTATATCAGTAATCCTGGAACTTTTGGAAACTTGATTTAGTTCATTATTCCACATCCATTTAAATGAATGTCCTTCATAGTCTAGAAGCTCCTCATATCCAAAGTCAAGGCAGTTTGGTCTGAGTTAGTCTTTGATATTTTAGTACATCAGTCTCGTACTTAAGGATGAGCAAAATGAGGCTTATAGGAAGGGATGAGATGATTTATTAGATGAGCTAGTTTACCTAGAAAAAAATGAATGATCTTTTTGGGTGCACAAGTCTTTCTTTAGATACTAAAAAAAAAGGTGTCTTAATAACAACTTCATCTCTTCAAAAGACACAGGAAAAAAAGTTTTAAGTTTCTGCAGATTGTAACAGTAGAAATTGTTTAAACCTCAGTAAATACTTATGAAGTGACATTTGTGATCTGCTAATAGCCACCTTCCCTTGGTATAGAACTCTATTCAGCAGAACATGAGGAATGACTTGCAGGTTGGGGAGGGGAGGCTTGTAGGGATGGCAAGATCTTTAAAGAGATGAATGGGTGTAGTTTAGGGGAGATGTAAAAATTTCAGGAACATGAACTTAGAAATCTTCTTAAAGGCTTGAATAATGGCACAGGTCTATTATGGACAGAAGTTACCTTTAGTGCATGCTGTAGATCTGTCTAGGCATTTAAGTAGGAAGTATGTGTAATTATTTTCCCTCTGGGTGCTATTGCTATATGTGCTGTCAGGGATGTCCCATATGTTTTTTTCTGTGTCTAAGGTACTCTCAAAAGCTCTTTTGAAAATACAATACACCCAACTCCATATTTCTGATGGGATTAAAAAAGCAAAATAACTGTTTGCCTGTGGCCTCTGCAAAGACATATATATTGATAAAATCAAAAATATTCAGGCTTTAAAACTCACCTAGTAATCTAGGCTAAAATGGCTAGACTTTGTCAGGGAGAATGTTCTGCTACCTGTGATGTTACATAAGTTTCCGTTCTGGGGGCATGGAATGACTGCAATTACAGTCAGTAATGTATTGAACATTATAGCTGAACTACACTGAAGTTAAGCTGCATTTGACAAAGTCAACAGGTCAATAGAGTGTAGATAACTCTTTCCTTCCCTTCTATATTTGAGCAGTGGTAGGTGCAGTCATGCTGTGAAAGTGCAGATAAAGTGTGTTTCTCTGCGGGTAAGCTCAGTGGTGCTCCTGTATGAAAGGTACCTAGGCTGCAGTTGTGATATATAGCAGCTCTGGTTTCAGCTGGGCATGTTCATTTGTTAACATGATGCATACACAAGCAGTCTTCCTGGCAGTGGATTCAGTGTTCAGTATATTGTGTTAAAAGTTGTAGTGTTTTATGCGAACATGTTGGTTTTTTTTAGTGACTGTGTATATACACATAAATATATATTTATACAATTATGTAATAATTTATATGTAGTCTATACTACTTGAGTATAATATATCTATTAAACACTGTATTCAAGGAATAGCATGGATGTTTTATACATTAAAAAACTTAAATTCAAATAGAAAATGTAGTCCTTGGAGCATAATCTGTTTCTTGAGCTACTCTCGTTAGTGACAAGTAGTCAGAGAATCACTGATATGTATATTAAGTAATAGTGACATTAGGATATCCTAAAGATTGACAGTTGCTTGCCAGTATACAGAGTGTGTAGGTGTAAAGAAAAAAAGCAGTAGCAGTTAAAAGGCTGAAATCTAAGACCTTTGATTTTGTGCTTGTCTTGTTATGAAGTGCATTGAGGCTACATTACTCAATCGATACCTAGCACCCAGATAACTAGCCCAAAGCAGGTATGCTTAAAATATTGTGCATTTTCCTGTTCTATTTACAATGCAGTTTGGAATGCTGATTGCTTTCACCAGCAACTGGGAGCTTTTAAACCACTGTCAAGATGCCATTTTGCCACTCTGCAGTATCAAAGCAGTAATTCTTTGACTACCTAAATCCCATTTAAGCATCACACAATCATTTAGTAAAATTAATTTGGAGGAGCTTTTGTATCAGCATATGGGTGGGTCTTCCTTAGCATACTGGAACATTTTTATCTCAGCAAGGAAATAAAATCTGACCTGCTAAATAGTGTGTGCTTGTTGGAAAGAAAATGGAGTCAGCAGGAGGGGCCTACCATTCGGTCATGAGAGAAAGAGAAACACAAATTCTGTGTGGCTCATCTCACTGAACTCTACCAAATAAATAAGGAAGTAAGAACAATTGTGTTTAAAAATCTGTGAACTCCTGGAGAAGGAGGACTTGGATTTATTTTAGTGACTGAGGCAGAAGATGATGATAGGCATGAACAGAGCTGAAAAGCAGTTGCTCTCTTCTGAGCAGTAGGGACACAATGAATGGAAGGACTCAAGCAACCTTTGCATGGCCTGGTTCACAATATATACATTCCCTTTCTGCCAGTCTACAATGTTTTGTAAGTGCAGAAGGTAATTACAGTTTGCTTTGAAGCTATTTTGAACAGCATGCAGTTTTCACTGGTAGATCTGTTCTTAGCTTATCTGCTCAGTTTTTAAAATATGTATGTATTTTAGTCTTTATTTGGAATAACTTTAATAAAAAAGATTCTAGTTTCTAGATTTGTGACTTGAGCCTGGTTTTTTCCTTAAAATCCTATTGCTTTGCAGTACATACTCCACACCGGAACAATATTGTTATTTTCTAGTACTATATCTTGCTATGATGAGTTACACTCAGTGTTTATGTGTTAAGTTCACTATTATTGAAATTCTTGAAGCAGCAGTGTGTATCTTCAGTACTTCATTGTGCCTTTGGAGTAAGAGTTGTAACCGGGAGGTACAGTAACTCTGAAATACTTTTCCACTGAGTAAGTATATGCATATGTTGAGGTCCTGGTCAATTTATCAGAGCCAGTAGTCCATGTTACCATCTATCTACCATCTGATCTATAATTTCATGCCCTTTATATTAAATTATGATCTATGTAGTTTCTTAATTTCAGGAATTATGAGTAATACAAATTTTCCATATATTTCTACAAGAATTACATGATGTCACTGCTTTTCAATGAATTTTAAAATACATTACTATATTTGCTGTTAGAAAAGTTTGTAACAGCCCTTCAGCATTATACTACATAGGCTGACTAGATGTCTTTCTGTTACTGCAGTTGCAGAGTTTGTCACACGTCTGTAGGTGACTTAACATGCTTAAATGTGCAAGAGGAAGGATTGAAACTTTGCAACAAACATGCCAAATATTTTAATAAAGGACCGAGTCTCTGTACTTATCTTTCCTCATCACCTGACTTCACCTTGACTCAAAACATTGCTACGATATGTATGCTAGAGGACTGATGTATTATTAATTTTAAGTCTCGTTTTTCATTCTGTGTTCACCAACCCCAGAGAACCTGCTGTCCATTATGGAATATATGTGTAAGATTGTGCTATAGCTGTTTAGATGAGCTATTATGAATTGTGGTTCTGCTTATCCAGTATAGCTTAAAGGCACAAATGAAACACTGAAGGGATCACATCATATTGTAATATCTGTAAGTCCACATCTTTTCAATCAGATGCCACCTGAGTAAAACATTTCATTTACTGTTTGGAAGCATTTGAAATGATTTGTGCATGTCATTTGCATATCGCAGTCAGTGACCTTGCTGTGAAGAAGTCTTCTAGTTTGAAATGTCATGAAATGTTAGTTGTTTTGCTTTGTGCAGTTATTGAGTGATTTGTTGGTGTTTAGAAATGTTACATAGAGAAAATCCTTATTATATAGGTGGTGAAATGTTTAAGGGAAGAGATGGAAGATTACAAAAGAGTAGAAAACAATCCTAATTTTTCATGGTGAAGTGCTGCATATACTGCATCCTTGGGCAAGCTGGCTGGCAAATATAATTTTAGTCTTTGTAGTTTATTCAAACTATCACATTGTGCTCAATATCTTCAGAAAAACCAAAAAAACCTTTAGGTAACTAGAACACACTTGTACTAAGAATTCACCAAATATCTTGGGCATTTTAATACTGTAGAGAATAAGCCTGGTTTAGGTTTAAAACAGGTTAAAACATAATGACTGATAGTGACTTCCCTTAAAGATGGATAGAGAAAGGGTAAACATTCCCCATGCTTTGGTACAATCCAAATAATCTTTCCCACTGCTAACTTAAAGGTTGACTTCTTTGCAGTACAGGAAAGAATACAGGGGGAAAATGTGAGGGTGGAAGAAATAGTTCTGAATGAACAGGAAAAGGCACAGTGCAGCCAAATGCTGAAATTCAGTCTCTTTTCCACATGTAGGCGCTGACTTGCAGTCCAGGTCTATATGGCATCAAGATTCCTGGCCTACTGCTCTGTTTGTGTGTTTGTATTATTCTTCTGGATGCAGATGGCAACCACAGCCTTTGCTTCCAAATGGCAGGTGTTAGAGGAGGCATCTGACAGTATCTATTTTTCATGAAATAGGGTCTCTCACTTCCAAGATGAGGACTGAATTTCTGTATCTTTTCGTTCTCAGATGTTTTGGTCTGGTCTCCAAAGAGGACGTTCTATGTGCAAGAATACAGGCAAAGCTGGTGGGGGATAAGTTACGCCTCTCCTGTTAAAGCCAGGTCACCAGTGAGATGAAAAGTACAAATGTTTTGGGGATGCACACAGCATAGGGAATAAACAGGAGGAATTAGAGATCTGTGTGCAGTCACCAGGCCATGTTCTCATTGCACTTACAGACACCTGGTAGGACAGCTCACATGACTGGAATGTTGTCATGGATGGCTAGGTACTTTTTAGGAAAGACAGGTCAGTAAGGAGAGGTGGTGGAGTTGGTCTTTATGTGAGGGAGCGACGGGAATGTGTTGACCTGTCCCTCGGGGTGGATTCAGAATGAGTGGAGAGCTTATGGGTAAAGATTAAGGGGCAGGCCAACGTGGGGGACACTGTGGTGGGTGTTTACTACAGGCCACGTGATCAGGAAGAGGAAGTCGATGAGGCCTCCTACAGGCCTCACGGTCCCAGGCCCCGTTTCTCGTGGGGGCCTTCAACCTCCTTGATGTCTGCGGGAAAGACGGCTCAGCTAGGCTAGTGCCATGCAGGAGGTTCCTGCAGAGCATTGCTCTCTTTTTGACACAGGTGGTGGAGTTGGTGGAATTCAGGATCCTGCATGGAGGAAGCAGGGCAACAAGTAGGATTGCAAGCCTGGACTTCAGCAGAGCTAATTTTGTCCTGTTCAGGGACCTACTTGGAGGAATGCCACACGTTAGGGCTCGAGAAGGGAGGGGGGTCTAAGAGAGTGGGCTGATGTTCAAGCATCGCTTCCTCCAGGCTCAGGATAGGTGCATCCCTATGAATAAGAAACAAGGCAAAGGGGGCAGGAGGCCTGCACGGATGAGCAAGGAGCTTGTGGCAAAACTCAAACAGAAGAAGGAAGTTGATGGGATGTGGAAAAAGGGACAGGCCACTTGGGAGGTATATGGGGATGTTGTCAGAACATGGAGAGAGGCGATGAGGATGGGTAACGCCCGTTTGGAATTACATCTGATGAGGGATGTGAAGGACAACGAGAAAGCCTTCTTCAAGTACATCAGCAGGAAAAGGATGACTAGGAAAAATGTGGGTCCGCTGCTGAATGAGGTGGATGGCCTGGTGATGAAGGACGCAGGGACTCAGAGTTACTGAATGCCGCCTTTTCTTCAGTTTTTACTGCCAGAGTCGGCCCTCAGGTTTCCCAGAGCCTGGAGGCAAGAGAGGAAGTCTGGAGAATGGAAACCTTTCTCTTGCTTAGAGGAGGATCGTGTTAGAGATCACTTAAACCTGACATTCGCAACTCCATGGGCCCCAATGGGATGCATCCCTGAGTGCTGAGGGATCTGGCAGATGTTACTGCCAAGCCACTCTCCATCATTTTTTAAAAGGTCATGGAGGACAGGAGAGGTGCCTGAGGACTGGAGGAAAGGCAGTGTCACTGCAGTCTTCACAAAGGGCCGGAAGGAGGACTCGGGAAACTACAGGCCACTCAGCATCACCTCCATCCCTGGAAAGGTGATGAAGAGCTCATCCTGGAGGTCATCTCTAAGCATGTGGAGGAAAAGCAGGTTATCAGAACAGTCAATATGGATTCATCAAGGGGAAATCATGCCTGACCAACCTGATAGACTTTTAGTGATGGAATGACTGGCTGAATAGGTGACAGGAGATTGGTGGTTGTTGTCTGCCTTGATGTCAGCAAGCCTTTTGACACCGTCTCCCGTAACACCCTCACAGGTAAGCTCAGGCAGTGGGGGTTAGGTGAGTGGACAGGGAGGTGGGTTGAGAACTGGCTGAATGGCAGAGCTCAGGGGGTTGTGGTCAGCGGCACAGAGCCTTGCTGGAGGCCTGTAGCTCGTGGTGTTCTCCAGGGCTCTGTACTGGGTCCAGTCCTGTTCAACTTACTCATCAACGACCTGGATGAAGGGACAGAGTGTACCCTCAGCAAGTTTGCTGATGATACAGCACGGGGAGCAGTGGCTGATGCAGCAGAAGGCTGTGCTGCCATTCAGCGAGACCTGGACAGGCTGGAGAGCTGGGGGTGAGGAACCTCAGGAAGTTCCATAAAGGCACGTGCAGGGTCCTGCACCTGGGGAGGGACAACCCCACGCACCAGTACAGGCTGGGGGCTGACCTGCTGGGAGGCAGCTCTGCGAAGGAGGACCTGGGAGTTCTGGTGGACCCAGCAAATTGCCCGTGAGCCAGCAGTGTGTCCTTGTGGTCAAGAAGGCCGGTGGGATCCTGGGGTGCATTAGGAGGAATGTGGCCAGCAGGTCGAGGGAGGTGATCCTCCCCTGCTACTCTGCCCTGCTGGGGCTGCATCTGGAGTGCTGTGTCCAGTTCTGGGCTCTCCAGCTCCAGAGAGACGGGGAACTGCTGGAGAGTTGATGAGATGATGATGGAAATGGAGCATCTCCCTTACGAGGAAAGGCTGAGAACGCTGGGCCTCCTTAGCCTGGAGAAGAGAAGACTGAGAGGGGACCTTATCAATGCACACAAATATCTTAAGGGTGAGTGTCAAGAGGATGGAGCCGGGCTCTTTTCAGTGGTGCCCAGCGAGAGGACAAGGGGCAACGGGCACAAACTGCAGCACAGAAAATTCCATCTGAATGTGAGGAAAATCTGCTTTACCTTGAGGGTGACAGAGCCCTGGCACAGGCTGCCCAAAGAGGAGACATTCAAACCCCACCTGGATGTGACTCTGCAACCTGCTGTGGGTGAACTTGCTTTGGCAGGAGGCTGGAGTAGGTGATCTCCAGAGGTGCCTTCCAACCCTGACCACTCTGTGATTCTGTGAATACTGTACTATGTTGTCTAGTGGTAAGACAACTGATGTTTCAGACTAGATCTCGTATCTACTTCTAGCTGCCAATGGTTTTTTAGTATAGTTACATATTTTATTCAGTGATTCTGTAATGAAAAACTTAGGGGAGCTCACTTAAATGAGAACAGGACTTCATGACTCCCTTTGGACTACCTTTGCCTTCCACTGTTGCATCCCATAAAATTTGCGGAGAGTCAGGTTGCAGAACTCACCCAGATCATCCTGTAATGCCTGGTAAGCAGGACATTCTGAAAGAAAAAAAATATTATTTTGGTTTTCTGTTGTCTGGCAGTCTTCAAACATGGATTGTAAAATATAAAATGCGGTCATGACCGTACCAACATTTTTGTGTGCATGTTGCTGCTGTTGTGCTGGTCCTGTGCATATGGCAAGCTCACAGCTCAGCTGTCAAATGAGACCTCTCATGTGGCCACAGTGATACCTACTTGTGAATCCTGAACAGACCATGAAGATATTCATGATCTGCTGTCTAACACAGTGTATATTTATTATATTGCAAAAGACAGAGTGGAAAATAAATCTTAAATCATAAAATAGTTAATTTCTGTGAGAGAAATCAAGAGTAGTAGTGTTTACAAGAATGTTGACAAACCGTTGGCAAAGCTGATGAAGCATACAAAGCTATTTGCTCAAGTACTGGAAGTAGGTTGGAAAGATCTGTGTCTTAGCATATGTCTTTAGTGTTTACTAAAGATTATTATAATTTGCAGTATTGTTGGTTTGCTACTGAAAAGCAGGAATCAATTTCTAAGCAATAGAAAATCAATAAATGAAGAACATCTTATTATCAGATTCCATCCAGTCATTTGGTGAGACAAAAAATTATTTAAGAATCAATGTACTGAAGAAAGAAAGTATGATCAGTATTGGTTGAGTTCTATCCAAGTATATTATGGATGATTATGCTGACAAAAAATATCTTAAATCTTGTCCAAATTAAACTGTAATAATTTGTGTTTCTTGCTAATTCTGTTAACGTTTTTTTCACACAATGTTTTAGTGTGATCCATAATAATGTCAACATCAAGTTCTAATGTGCCTTTCAAAGGTCCTGGTCAACCTACTATTAAGATGTGTGTAATTCCTATGAAGGATTTTTCCTCTTTTATCCTTGGATCTTTGCCAGTGCCTATGTTCTTAGTCTCATTTCATGTATTTTATGTGTACTGAAAAGAGCCAAATCTGTGGTTTAAGGCTTTTTGTATCTAAATAGCAACACCTAGAAGGGGTATTGTTATTTTCAAGTACCTAATAAGAAGGTGTGAAGTAGATGCAGACAGAGTCGTCTTGGTGATTCAGGGTGGTACAGTAATAGGTGGTGGATACAAGGTACAACAAGGAAAATTATTTTTAGGTATTTGGAAAACTTTTTCAAAATACAGGTGGTCTGAGATGAATGATCAGATAAAATACATGCTGTTAATTTTGATCTGTAGCTGAAGGAACAAGAAAACAATACAGCTATGAATGCAGGGTATCTTCAAATGTTTGTTAAGGAACTTTGATGATAAAATATGAACTGTGATGTTCCAGTTCAGAGCTGGCAGTGAGACTGAAGTACTGAAATGAACATGTTCTGAGTTTAATGTGTTTTAACTTTATTACCAATTCCTAATGAAAACTTTGAAATATGATAGAAGTAATACAAATGTTGATGAACCTAATTCAATCTGTCCAGCATATCAGCACCTTTTCTTGATTGAATGTAGCACAAATATCTCTATGTTAGTATTTTGATTAACTTTTATCCTTACTTCATCCTAAGTGTATTATTAGCATGATTGAAAACTAATTTGAAGCTTTTCTGTTGTCTGGTTGCAGTTCAGGAAGGTGAAAGACCTCCAAAAATTTAAGTACATTGGGAGAAGAGGCATCAAACAGCTTATCTCCATGCACTTACATGTGGGACAGTACATGGCATGGACATTTAGGAGATAATATTCTATTACTTGTCTTGTTTTTGGCTTTGTATTGTTCCTTAATTGTTCCTTAAGTGATTTTGCTTGGAATATATTCTGCAGCAAAAATGCTCTAGGGTAACTAGATAAACACTGCAGTGTTCTCCTATTGGTAGGACTATTGTATGTCTTTTACCATCTAGATGCATTAAGAAGATACATAAAATGACCCGTCTATAGAAAAATTTCCCAGAGGATAAAGAATCATGAAGAAAGAAAAAAAAAAAAAAAAGGCAGATTGTAACTTTAGGTACTGATTGTGAAAGCCTAATATTTGGAGATAATTTGAACAAGTATTTGAAGACTGAGAATATTCTGGGGTATAATACTAATAAAAGGAGTATTGAAGTGAGACAAAAACTGTATATTGAAGGATTTCAACACTTCTTCAGCTATTAAACATTAATATTGAATTGGGAGTAGGGGAGAGTTATTCCTCATTGATTTGGTATGGAATTTTCCTGTGTCTTTCTGGAACACCTAGTGATCATTATTAAACCTCCTGTATTAAATGAAGTATGAGTTTGATGCAATAAAGCAACTGCTGCATTCCTTAAATCATTTTAAAATGAGATAGGGTTGCAGTCAGAAGAACACAGCTACAGCAAACTGTTGAAATAGCTTCTAGAGCTCTGCCTCATATACACCTGTTGTATAAATAGTGTTTATTCTAGTAGAATAGTCTAAAGTCCCTCACAAGGCTTGAGGCGTGATGGAAGACCAGAAATCCCCACCCACATAATTTGCTTTGATTATATAATTTACTTAAAAAACAACAGCATTCAGTTTGTTCTAAAAAGGCTTTGCTCCTGTGGTTTATGTGCTGTTTGTTGTCAGTAAACCTTGGAGACAGGAAAGCTTATTTGATGCCCAGTAGGGTGCTAAAAATATTAAAATGCCTAGAATGTTAAATGAATGCTAAATATTTATTAACAGAAGGTTGTTGGTTGGGGGTTTTTTCCCCTGTTTTTGTAACAATGTTAGTTTACTTCTCTTAAAAAACTTAAAATAGCCATTATAAAATGTTTTGGTCTGCTGAGCTGGAAACTGAAACTATATGTATGTACAGAACACAAGTTGGAAGCATGTGTTCCATTACGTTCCCCTGTCAGCATGATGTAATCATCATCTGTTAGGTTCAAGACATGGATTTTTATTTCATTCAGTATTTAGCCTCTTCGACTTACTGAATTGTTAAAGCAGCATATGCTATCCTCTGCCTAGTTTTAGAAATGAAGAGTTTCTTAGGCTTCATCTAAAGCATTACAATTGTATTTTAAAAGTATTATGGAGTTACCACCTTTAGATCTGAGCTGTAAATGAAGAGAGGGTATGAAGCATAAAAAGACCATGAAAAGTGAACAGTACTGATTGAACAATCCAGAAATAGTTCCTGGCAATCAGAAAAAAAATGTCATAAAAAAGGTAGGTTGTAGAGGAATGAAGGCAGTGGGTTGATACATTGGTAACACGCAGCTGTGGCCTTACCTCAGATTCACATGGATGATGGGCAACTGTAGTTCGTTCCTGGTAAGTGGTTAAATAGCCCTGAGGATGGTGGGAGAGGGGCTTGAATGGAGGAGAAGCAGTGTGGTCTGACCTCTGGAGGAAGAAGATACAACACAGACAATAAAATCTGAGTGATGGTAAAGCCTTGTTGCAGCCTACTAGTTTGTTTGTGCTGCTGCAACAATTGGTACCTCATGTGAGGCTGACTGAGTTGGACTCTGACTACAACAGTAGGTAGGATGAAAAGAGAAAATAAATTAAACCTGCAAAATTGAGGAATTACTTTGGTTCTAATTTGAATGAATGTAATAAATTAATTATCTATGTAATAAATAAATTCATAGATTTCTTTAGGAACACAAAGTAACAGCACATACCTAAAGGCTAGTAGGGAAACTCTTCGTAATTCATTGTAAGGTTAAAAAAATAGAGGGATTAATGTACTCTTCAGACAAGAAAGTACCAAAATGCTTTTCCTAGAATGAGGAAGTGATCCATAAAGCAGTACAGTATAAGTCAGTGTGTGGTACAGAAATTAATTTCTTGCAAGTGCAAGTTGGCTACCTGGTTGTCAGTTAATTTTTCTACCATTCTACCTTTGAGGAAGCTACCTGCCATATCTTATTGAATTTAATTTTGGATAACATTAATGATTAATTTTGAATAATTAATGATTCCTCAGAATCAAAAAATGTGTGGTTACTTAGTCATTAAGTGGCATAAAATATCCTCTTGCAATAAAGCAAGACAGTGAGTTTCACTTGTCTTAATATGTATATATCATGCCAGTTACTTACTTTCTATTGTTCATAATTGGTTTGAACAAATAGGTCAATATAAAAACAATTGCATTCTCACAAAACTTGTAATCTTGTCAGGATGCAAAAATCCCACAAGATCCACTATTCTGTCGCTACAAACTATTTGGAGAGCTTCATAAATTTTATAACCAAACTTGCATACGCTGGTCTTTTTTCATAGAAGTCTTTGCGTTTGGTTTTGTTGTTGTTGTTACAGAAACTGTTGTAAGCTTACATAGACCTGTATCAGGGACAAATGTAGCTTGGTACATGGGAGTGTGGATTTCATTCTAGACAGTTGCACTGACCCATACCAGGAAGGGATGGCGAGTAACAGAAGTGTTGTTGCTTTTTGCACTGCCAGTCATTTGCTTCTGCTAGGGTGTTTCTCCTTTTCTTTTCAAATTGTGAATTTGAGCCAAACTCACCTGTTTCAGACATTATGTCAATGGAGAAGATGATTGTAAGTGAAGCTTCTGATACCCAATAATGCAGCAGCATGCACTTGGAAGAGCCTTTACACCTGCTTTGAGAATAATCCAGAATCTAAGATTTTGTAATCTGTTTTCCCCCCTCTCCATCTATCTGACAGTTTATCTGAAGTTCAGGAAATGTAATAAAATTTCTGTAAGTGTAACCCATGAAGAAAACGAAAGTTGATTTTGTAGAGGAAAGATATAATGTGGAGTTGTGGGCTTCATTATGTTAACATCATTTTATTTAACTACCTCACCACTTTCTGGTGGCACTGCTCTGTTAGTGGGAAACCATAAGTCTATACTAGAAGACTTACTGTGGCATGGGGGTCAAGAAGATTCCTTTAATATAGAAAAATTCCAGTGTTCTGACTGTTCTGCAACAGAAATATAAAACAAAAAAAAAATGAAGGATTTTGAGAAGGGCTGTTATAGTTTGGAAGGAGTTTGACAGGACTTCTAGAGGAAAAGGGAGTTGGATCCTTGTTAGGAACTTGGAACTAAAAGGCAGAAAGATAAAGCCGTGTGACAGTCTGTGGGGCAGTTTTATCAAGGTAAGTTTTATATATTACTTCTGTGTTTGAACTCAGTGAGCTTTTTCCTGAGGTTCACATTCTATTCTTAAACTGGATGTTATTTTTAATTACTGTTTGCTTCATGCAGATGAACAGTACTTTAAAAAGAAAAATAAAAAGAAATACTGTAACTGGGAAATGAGATAGTCCAGGTGCCACGTATCAATATTTCAATTCTTTTTTGCTGCAGGGTGACTGTAGATGATGGCTTTCTAAAAGAGGCATTTTGCATTTGGATGGCTTTCTTGTAATTGCATCTGACTGGGTTAGTGAATTAGGCTCATGAGGTATGCAGTAATGATCTGTAGCACAAATGCATTTCTCTGGCAACTACATTAAAAATGGGTCTTGTGCAGTATGAGTGCATGTCACTGTCAAGTTTCAAAGCTGTGTTGATTTAAGTTAGTTTTGGCACAGTAAAGAACTTCCTTTTTTAATTCACGTAATAATTTTTCTTTAAGTTATGCTTCTAATCATTGTCACCTTGAGCTCTTCAGATCTTTGTTCCGTATGAAAATGTGGACAAACAAAAATACAACTACCAACAAGCAACAACAACAAGCAATTATTTTCCAAATATTACATTCTTTTTAATCCTGTGGAAGCTTTTAAAAAAGTACTTTAAATTCATTTCCAGTTTCAGATTACTGGTCAATTTGTGAGAAAGCTAGAATTAATATGGGTATCCAGGTTTGTCTCTGTCTTATCTTCTCCAACATACTGACTTCTGTTTGGGGATAATCTTGTATTATATTACTTTTCTATTACCTTTTTAAAGTGTCTGAGGCATAGCTTCATTGCATGTTTTAAACAACTTTTCCTGGTTGGAAGCTGCTGTAATGTAGGGCAACTGAGCTGGCAGGGCAGAGGCTGAGATCCTGTGTAGCTGCAATGAGGATGGTAGGAATGGGGATGACGCCTGAAGGATGGATAAATATATATGTAAATAAATGTGCATGTGTGCACACGCACACTGGCATACACATGCAACTTAATTCACAGTTCTTTCCCAATTGCTGTTTAGACATAAAGAGCTGTGCTTCTACATTCACACAGGACAGTTCAAAAGCCTAAATGAAATGTTTGTAGTCACTTGCCAAACATTTATGGCAATGCTGTACTAAAAATTGGATGTATTGTGCTGCTTAGTACATTTATTCCTGCATTAGCTATGCCAGGGGGTGGGGTGGGGGGAAGGATTTTTTTTCATTTATGGAGCAGATACAGAGAATTTTCCTTGTGGCATCATTAGCTTGAAGTACAATGTTAATTTTGCTCTTAGTCAATTCCCATTTACACACTAAAATCTGTAGTTTGATTCCAGAGGTGCTTTAAACTTGAGCAAGTCAGCCACTTGTAAGTTATCAGTTGAAGTTCCAGTTCTGCTTAACTCTAATAATGCAGTGAAAATATATCTGCAAGCCTGAATAAGCACACAAGCGTTAATTCCTCATAAAATCAGTTTATTTCTAAATTGGAAGCCTCTTGTTCAAGCTTGGCCTGGTTACTAGTTGTGGGTGTTAGGACTTTAAACTGTTCAAATGGAGGTAAGTGTGGCTGGAAATTCACAGTATCTAATGTTTCTGGGTGCCTTCAGGATCCTGTGCAAGATACGTGATTAAATTAGATCTGTAAGTACCCTTGTGGGTGCTTTTTGCATCAAAGGATGAGATACACAGCAGCTGGTATACGGGAATGCTGAAGCAAGGTAGATTTTCAGTCACCTCCTTTTCAGAATCTTCTATTGACTAAGCCATACCTCTGGATACAGCCAGTTGATGGTTTTGTAACACATCCCATGGCAGGTCCTTCTGCTCTCCCTCTGGAGAAGAAGCGTTCTAGACACTCATATCCTGGTGAGGTTTGATACATTCCACCCTTTTTTGCTTTCCTACCTATGTAGGATAAAGCTGTGGGAAGGGGAATTTCCCATCCCTTCTCATTCTTGATAGAGGAAAGCTCATAGTGGAGAGCAAATCTCCAGACCTATTCATGCCTTTCTTGTCTTTAGGAAGTGCTTTTATGGCAGGGTACTGCTATCTTCTTGTAGTAATTGTATACACCTTGATGGACATTGTGGCTTTAGTTGTCTCAGCTTATCTAGGAGCCATGTGGCCTTAGGCAAAAAACATACCATGATTCTTTGCTCCTCTGGCTTGTGGAAGTTTACGGCAGAAATGTGGGTGTGCCAAATTTTTATATGACTTTTTACTGATAAAAAATAGAAATGAAGCTGATAAAGATGACCGATTTTGGGCCTAAGTTGCAGTTAAGTGTTTTTGGACCTTTCCCATGTTAGGGGTCTGGAGATGAGTTCTCTGCTTCATTGTTATTTCATTAAGTTGTGGGCTAGTAGCTCGATCGGTTTTTCATATACATCAGGTTTTTCCCCCAAAGATTTGCTGCTGTAAGTGCTACTACCATATACCCATTAACATTTTGTTACGGTTTTAATTTTTAAAAGCACTCCTATTAAATGCCTTCATCTACATTTCTTATTACATCTATTTTAGCTATACTCACTTTTCAGAGTATTCATCAAACAAAATGATTTTTTCCCCATAACTTATTTAAAAAATGACTTCTGTAGTGCAGAGTTCTTTTATTTACCCCACTTTAAATTCTTAATGGGCACTCGGATTGTATGCACTTCTTTTCAGTTATAGCTGGGTAGGAGTGCAGAAGACCTAAAAAAGTAATGGAAGTCTCTTAAAACCTCAATAACTCAAAAGTTTATAGGGTTTCTTATCCATACAAATTTTCCTTAACGTTTTCCTTCTTTTTTTTTAAGGCAATATATTTACAAAATTACTTTGAGTGGGCTGTTATGTTAAACTATGCCATTTTTTTCAGGCTTATTGCCTAACTTTGTATTGCATTTGCTTATTTGTAGGGGTAATTTATGCACAAAGCATTGTTGTTACCACTCTGGGTTTAAAAACTTGTCCCACTGACCAATATAGGAATGTATTCTAATTAATCAAGATCAGAAAAATTGCATTAAGGAAGCATATTTGAAGCAATGGCATATTGACAATAATAAGCATAGAAGACATCAAAGGTTTAATTTGGAAAGAAAACCTGTGCTTTGGAGTGACACTTTTCTCTCATTGTCACTGTGAAGGATTGCTGTCATTTTCGCTTTTGTTAGAAAATAAAGGCATAAATGAACATTAAAATAATAGTAGCATTTAATGTAATACACAGTTAAGTGGTGTGAAGACATGAAAATTAGTTTGCAATTGTGCATACTTAAATTACACTTTGGCGTTCTTCTGTATTGTGTATCTTGGGAACAATTTTAAATGAAGTGCTAGTTCTTCTATCCAGGACAAGGAAGCAGCTTTGAGGTTTTATAGATACATACTGCTTCTGTGTAAATCTAGCAGGAATCAGCAGGGCTGAACTTGCTGAGAATGTTTTGCTCAATCCAGTTCAAGAAGAAAGCGAAAGAACAAAATCTTAAAACCAAACATGGTATATGGAAAAAAATCTCAACAAATAAAATGTTGACATCTCTTACCAGATGGCATAGGTGCATTATGCTTTCTTAAAGATTTCCCTTTTTTCAATTAAGTTGCTGACGGTTTATTTATATTTTTATTTTGCATTGGATAAATTGCGTTGGATATGGTGAAGTTTTTGTAGAAGCCAGACATGTCAAATGCCAAACTCTGGAGAAGACAATGAATTTCTGTAATATATGGAGGAAGATTTAATATTGGATCTTCATTTTTTCCTCATGAAGGTAATGTTGATTCTCTCCCCTGTAATTGCCCAGTAGCTGCTGTCAGTCAGTGTGTTGGCTTATTGCCGAGTATCATGAATTCTCAGATAGGCAGTACAGCTTGGATATGTACAAGTATTTGGGTGTCAGTAGGATTTGGCTTTGACAGTAAGTAATGTGTCATATGTATCCTAGGTATGATCTGGGATTTTAAGGTGTTCTGGGATTCAAAGAATTCAGAAGGGTGCAGGATGTTCTCTCCTATTGATCCTGGAAATATTTGGCTGGTACCAAGTCCTGCCTTCTGTATTTTCACACTGCTGCCTGTAAAAAGCAGTAGTTTAGCCAAAGCACTGGAAGTACTGCTTCATTCCTTTCTTGCAGCTCTGCACAGGGTGCAGCTTTGCACATAATCTGGATAAACAGACATTTGATCGAAGTGTAAGGGGCAGTCTGGTACTTGTATCTGAAGATGCTGTGGGTGACCCTAGTCACCTTTTTCTACATGACTGAAACTGTTCTAATATTAAGCTTCCTTATGAAAGTACTCTTAGAACTGTGAAAGTAAATGTAGGCATAGAGATCAGATTTCAAAATTTAAGGCAATTGGGTGAGATATACCCACAGTGTGCAGAGGCAAATCCTGGCTAACAGTGCTTAGGTAAAGTGGTGCTGTATCATGTAAAACAAGATGTAGACACCACATCCTGAGAGAACTTTTCGAATCAGTACTGTTGAGTTGTGTCTGGGGTGGGTATGGGGATCTTGTGTTTTTATTTGAAATGGATGTTATTAGGACTGGCAGTTTTGATGTTTACCATCTGTTTTTTGGAGTGTGGGTTTTCTGTTGATGTAAATTATGTTTGCAAAATGCACATACTACCAGGTTTCTGTCAAAACAGCTGGTTCTGTATTTAGCTGTCACTGAAATGCTCCAAAGAACATCCGTGGTAATAATCAAATTGGGAGGAATGACCATGAGCAATATATTTTGTAACTTTTTAATCACATTGAAAACACTTCTGTGCTTTTTAGTGTGACTATTCATGTGAATAATTCCAAACATTGTGAGAAAAGGTTGCATCATCAGGCCTCCAGAAGGAAAACAGATTTTAATTGGTGGATTCAACAAGGCCATTAGAAAAAGATACAAGGAAAAATATATTTTGAATTACAGAGTCTCTTTTAATAGGACCCTTAATATTAGGACTGAGCAGTAGTTGATTAAAAATTAGCTAGTTTTTACTGGGGACATCTTGAATTCCAAAGAGTCAAAGAGAAAGTTAATTGTCTTCTCATATTCAATTATTTTGTTATTGTCACTATGGTATACCTGATAATATATGTGCAATAGCTTTCTTTTTCCAGTACTTTTCAGGAAAATTCTCTTGACTTCATACTTCACAGAAACTCTCCCACCAGATATTGCTGTATTAGAAAAACCCACCAAACAAACACCCACATTCTTTTTTCTTCTTTACCTTACTTGTTTTAGAGAATGTTATGCCTAAGCAGTTAAAAAAGTTTTCCCTTGCTTTAATATAATATGGCGGGAATGTGGAGAACTTTAGTTTCAGTTCAAGCAGATACAGCTCTTTTGGGTTCAGAGAGCTGACAATAAGTCTTCTGAAATACAGGGAAGTTCGAAGGAGTGACTGAGTTCATTCCGCTGAGTAAAATCACACTCCAGTTTCATAGAGGAGGATGCAGGCACTTCCAGACTATTAATGCTTGAAGAAGTATTATGAACTGTAATTTCGGAGGTATCTAGAATACATCATCTAAATATGGGGCAAATCACTGCTTCCCTAGCTGCTCACTCCCAAACGTGAGTTTTTCATTGTCTAATGAGAAACCTCACATGGAGAACAAATGGTGAGTGGGTGGGCAGCATTTTAAGATACTCATATTTTTTTTACTGATTTCAGCTTTAGGGTAGAAATCTACTTATTCTGAATGAATGATGATGAACCATCATCGTGGTTACACTATCATGGCTGATATTGAGAGAACCATTTTGCTGGTAAACTTTTAAGTGGCAGAGTAAGATAATGACCACAAAGTGGTTAGAGATGCCTTCAATGGCTACTTGAGCTCAGGTACTGTCTCCATTCAGGAAGAGCTGCATGCTCTTGTTGTAACACAGGACCACTTCAGAGCACAACATTGGGTTTTGGTTAGGTTTAGTTTTGTTTATAAAGATATAGCAAGACTTCCACCTCGTACATAAAGTAATGGGAAAGAGTAAGCGACTGAGCTAAGTAATGTGAGAGAAAACATTCAGTAAATGACACTTCAGCATATTTTTCTGTGCCTTATTATTGTCCCTTCTCAGATTCCCATTTCTGAAAACAGTGTTGGTGTTGCCTCCTTCATAGATTTCTCCTATGATATAGGGTTCCACCCCCCCCACCCCCACCCCAGGGTCAGAATGCAGCAAAACAAAATCTGAGACCCATATTTTCATGAAGTCATCTGTTACTGCCTTCAAATTAGTGGTGCCAGAGTCATGTCCCTGTTGTCTTTGTAACTGAAAAAAGCTTTATCTTTTCTCATTTGTCTACTGCTGCTTTACCAATATATACCACAAAATCAATATTTCTAATAGGAAAAAAAAAATCCCATTTTCCACTACTGATGTCACAAGTGTGAAACAATTGTTCTCATGCATTCAAATTTTACCCTTGTGAAATTATATGGGAAGAAAATGTTTAAAAAAAGTGCAGTGTGAATGACTGGATCTTGTTTGAAAGAAAACCTCCTTAAATGAAAAAGCATGGTTCTCCAAATGGAAAAGATCATTTTAATGTTTTTAAACAGCTTAGGAGAAGTGAAAATGGCAATATAAACAAAAGAATACATAGTAACTAAATGGAAAAAGATAACTGGTATGAATTAACATTTATGAGTAGATATCTGAAAGCTAAATAAATCTGTAGAAGAAAATAATCTTTCGGTATTGTGGCTAAAGACAGTAAGAATTCTTTGAGAAAGAATCCACAAAACTATTGGAATGGTGTAGATCTTCTGTTATTTAAGGATAGGAATCAATGAAGTGGTTTTAAGAACATGGCAATACTAGAAAACCTGGTAAGTCTTAAAAATGGAAGAAACTGTGCCAGCATTTAGAAAGTGGAAGTAAGATGTTTCTGATAGTGGTAGGCAGATTAGCATTACACTAATCCCAAGAAAAGTGCTGGAGAGGACTGATAACTGGAGGCAATCAAGATGCATGTTACTTCTGGGATTACTTAACAAGAAATTAACTAACAAGAAATCCAATGCTAGAAAATAGTTTCATGAAACAACTGTAACAAAATGTTTGTTAGGTTATGCATTTTAACAAAGTTGACATATTTAGTGCTCTAAATTATTTAGCTTGCTTTGATCAATTTAACCTCATTAAAATTAGTATTCTGCAAAGACCAGTGTATCACAGATTTGTTGATAACTGATATCCCACAGAAACTGTAAACAGAAATTCAGGTAATGGGGTTATAGCCAGGTCCAGATCTTTTCTTGTTCTGAGGCGGTTTATCATCATTATAACATACTGTTGTGGTTTAACCCCAGCCAGCAACTAAGTACCATGCAGACGGTTGCTCACTCCCCCCTACCTCAGAGGGATGGGGAGGAGATTTGGGAAGAAGGTAAAACTTGTGGGTTCAGATAAGAACAATTTAATAATTAAAATAAATAATAATAACAACAACAATTGTAATGAGAAGGAAAAGACACAGAAAGGAGAAAAAAAAAAAAAGGACAAGTAATGCACTATACAAAGGCTCACCACCTGCTGATGGATGACCAGCCAGTCCCTCAGAAGCAACTGGAAGGCCACAGCCAAGTCCCCTGATTTTATATGCTGAGCATGATGATATATCGTATGGAGTACCTCTTTGGCCAGTTTGGGTCAGCTGTCCTGGCAGTGTCCCTTCCCAGGTTCTTGTGCCTGTCCAGCCTTCTCAGTGGCAAGGCCCGAGAAACACAAAAGTCCTTGACTTAGTATCAATGTTACTTGGCAACAACTGAAAACATCAATGTGTTATCATCACTGTTCTAGTACTAAATCCAAAACACAGCATTGTCCCAGCTATTGAGAAGAAAATCAACTCCATCCCAGCCGAAACCAGGACACATCTACAAGGAAAACTGAATTTGTTGCTAGTAAATATTACAGATGTCATAAACATTGGTTATGCAACCATTAAAATAAAATTAGAGTATTTTACAGGACAACGTATGTTGCATGGTAGCGTAAGCTTACTTGGGTATACATTTATGAACAAATGGTATAAATCATACATACATATATAGTATGCATACCCATTCAGAGAACTGATTTCTGGAGAAGTTGTCATGCAGCAAAGAATTTAAGTGCTTTGTGTAGCCAACTGTCCATAATGCAGATTGGTGGCTACAAAAGCAACAACAATTCAGCAGTACTTGAGAGAAGAATGAAATGAGTAGGCAGCTGTTACTGCACTGGCAACAGCACATTTTTTTTGAAAAAATAGTCTTAATTCTAGTAATGACACGTTCAAAAGGTTTTTGACTAAAGTCATGTGAATAATTGATAATTTGCCTTTTTTTGTATGAAGTGATGTTTTTCTCTATTTTCTACATTAAAAGATCACCCTTACATCTTAGGCTAAAATAATTTTTTTCCTTTTTAAAAACGTTTTTGCTTCCTTTACTTGCTTTAAATAATAATAGAATTTTGAAGTAAAAGAATTAATAAAATGTCAAATCAAAATTTAGATGAGAATTAGTTCAGCAGAACAAATACCATATGAAAGAAAGGTTTGCCTCAAGTCTGATCAGGTCTTAATTTTGAAATATTTTGGGGCATGGTACAAGGTAGTCGTGACTGTATATGTTCCTTGGAAACATCTTCCTAGCTCAGCTAGGTAATGTGATATAGGCATCTGTTAGAATGTATAGCCTGGGCACTGCATGTGACCAGATTAGATGAAAATGGGTTCTCTGTGCCTTACTCTAGGACTTTTTGCATTAGTCCATCATCTAATTTTGTCATTTTCTGTAGCAATTAATGGGAAATAAAGTAGTTCTGAGGAGACAACTAAGACACAATTCTGAGAGGGTTTTGTTGGCTGTAACTTAAATAATAATTTCTTTGTCTGTAGGGTATTCTTTAATCTTAAGTATTTTTTACTCTGGTTGAGATAATTTCTTGATCTTCTTATGAAAACAATCTCACTGCCCATTCAGATTATTTGGTGGAAACATTTTAAAGAAGACTTTCTAGTAATTTGTATCATTAGAAGAGAATTGTAAGGAAAGTTCAATTCTGCAAGGTTTTCCCAATATTCATAAGGAAAAACAGTACTGAATAAATGTCAAGTCAGAAAAATTTCAGCCAGACTGTTTTTGTTCATGAAATTCTGATATGAATTTAGGATTTGTTTTTCTAAGTCAAGCATGTATGAATGTGAAAGTTTTATCTTTAGAAAAACCTTAGAGCTTTTGAAAAATCTCAGGTTTTGGTGTGTTTTTGAATAAGCTGTCAAAATAATTTAAAATGAGTTGCATTTTCTTCCCATGAAATTTGTACAACACAAAATTCCAGTAATGTGATTTTGTAAGATCATGATGATCTTGATTGTGGAATAATAGAGGCCAAAGGAAGCTGAATTAAGCTAGTGTCTCTATTGTAGAGAACTATTATGAGTATGCTTTTATGGGATTTGACCTGCTGCTTGCCCTGCTGCAAAATAATCCTGTGGTGCCAAAAGTTCTTGTGAGCAGGAACCTAAGTGGAATTGACTCAAACTTAGAGCTTTTATACAAATACTGGTTATTTGTATTGCAGCTGAAAGATGGTGAATATGTCATTCAGCTGTTGTTTAGCAATTTACTATGAATTATTTATTATTCTGACATCTCTGTGCTTTTTTTGATATACAGGAAGATTGCTGGTGAAATGCAAGTGTACTTATGCAAATAGAAATTTGAGTTAGATTTACTCAGTGAGGTATGTATTCTATAACAATAGCATGTTGTGTGGTTTGGGGTTTTTTCTGTAAGACAGAATTCAGAAGATTCCCCCCCACCCCCCAAATTCCCTTGTTTGTGTTCAGTAAGGCAGATTGTTACAAGAAGGATGTCTGTGGTCTTCTGTGACATGCATGTGATCTTTCTATGTTCTTAAGTGTTTTGTTCTAATTCTAGAGAAACGACTGTATTTTTCAGTCTGGCTTCTTCATTTATCCCAGTTCAGTTTTTGGATAAGTTATACAAGTTCAAGTGAGGCATACGCTGCTTAACTGAAATACTTGCAAAACTGATTATGGGTCTGGGCTGAGAGTACTCATTTGGTGTGAGAATTAATGGCACTACCTTCTTTCCCAAATGTGCCCTGGAAAGCTGCCCATTCTTTTGGTAAGGATGTGAGGGAATGGTCTAGGATGTGAGATGATGGCTTAAAGCTCTGTCAGGGGAAATTCAGACTGGGTATTAGGAAAGTCCTTCACTGACAGGGTGGTCAGGTGCTGGAACAAGCTCCTGCGGGAAATGGTTGTGGTCCCAAGCCTGTTAGTGTTCAAAAAGTGTTTGGACAATGCTTAGATATGTGGTTTAACTTTTAGGTTACCCTGTGTGGAGTTAGGAGTTGGACTTTATGATCCTCATGGGTACCTTCCAACTTGGGATATTCCGTGATTATATGGTTTGGTTATGGGTTTGGGTACTTCTAATTGGCCTCTTCCCAACCTATTTTCCTTTCAGCTGTTTCTTGCGATTGTACAGGTATCACACTGAAACTATACACAGCCTCTCTCCCTCCTTTGTTCTCACTCTTCCTACTTAACTGATACAGAGGTGTATTGTTCGACTAGGTTTTCATTGATTGCATCACTTGGCTGTTGGTTGTTTCTTATGTAAAAGGCGAAAGAGAAGCATTATTCACATGCATATTACTTAAAGTTACTCCCCTGTCTGGCTTAGACTTCTTAAGTTGTTTTTTTGTAAGCCAGAATTTTACCATATTTCGTAAGACTCAAATAAAGGAACAATAATCATGTATGCATCTAGCAATCTTACAGAAGTTACCTCTTCCCCAGTGACTGCAGAAATCCAAACACAATGCATAAATACCATAAAGAACAAAATCAGGAATTTATATGTGCATGAAATTGCCATTGTTAGTTGCAGTGTGAAATTTGGGTAACATTACAAAAGTGCAGAGCACCATGTTGAGAATAACTACTGATTCTGTCAGACTAGTCTTGGAGTGGAAAAATAAGGGTCTTTCAAAAACTTATTATATGAGAATAGGGAGGAAGAGGCTCTGGTTTAAGCTTGATTGTGCAGTACAAAGAATGTAGGGCAGGTAAGTTGTACAAAATGACCAGACACGCTTACACAAACAAAGTTTTCACATTTCATGTCACTGTGACTCCCGCTGAAGTGAAGCCAGATTTGCACCACTTACAATTACGTAGTTAAAGTGGGACATCTACTAATTATATTTTAGGAGTCTGGATAAATCTTGTGTTGAATGAGGAAAAACTGTCCCCTTGGCTTATTATCTGAACTCTTAAAAAGTAATCTTACATTAAATTAAGTTAAAATGTCGTCTTTCAAATCTATTTCAGAGAAGGTCTAGACAGTGAGATACCCAGAATATGTGAGTACATGCAGCTTCTCTATGCTAAGTCTCAAAATGTTATATATATTTTGACTTTTGCAGAATTATGAAATTATTGTCTTTAGATGAGATAGTTAAAAGTCTGCAAGAGAAGTTAAATTACTTGGTCAGTTTTGAAGATCACACTTTGTCATTTGTTCAAGGCTGTGCAATGAATCACTGAAGATTAAAGGCTAAAACTGTTTAACCTTCAGTATTTGTTGCTCATTTTATCAACTGGATAGGATTTTCAAGGAGATACTGATAGAACTATTTTAATCTGCTGGTAGGACATAGAAAATAAATCAAATGGTGATGTCAAAATAGTATCTATTTAAAGCGTTAGTAAAGCAGACACTTCATGTCACTTCAGCAGTTCAGTAGGCTCATAATACTTGCCTGTTTATTCCATGTGTGGTTTCAATGTGGCTGAGATGTTTGCAAATTATTAACAGACATTGGCTTAAAGGCAGCAATAAAAATAACAGTTAAATGATAGTATTTTTTGTTGATGAAACATTCATTGAAATACTACCAATATGAGCCATTGAAAAGTTTATCATTAAAATGTTGCATATATTGAGTTACAGAACAGACCACAATCCACTGGGTGTTTTAAGTACAACATTCTATTAGCTTAATTCAGGTAAAATCCAGGTATTTATAATTTTCAGATGGGTGTCAGAAAAAAGAAAAGAAGAAATAACATATTCTTCAGGTTAGCGTTTTGTGGCTAAGTTCAGAGTGATTTATTTCACAGCTATTTTTAATATTTTTGGTTTAGTTCAGAATTTATGGATAATTTACAGTTAATAGATTAATTAATTGTATGTAGATTAATATTTCTCTCTAATGTAAATAATTCCCCCTTGAAAATCACTTCCTTTCTGAAGGGGAATGTGCCTAAGCCAAGTTTTTACTAGTCACTAAATTGTGTGTGATGTCTGACAGTAAATAAGGAAAAGCTAAGTATAAATACGAATTTTCAGAACACCTGCACCAGCCTAATCTGGTAAGGGCTTGCTATGAGTTCCTCTTAAGTATTTTAGAATTATTTGAGTTGAGTCTTCATGGACAGTATGCCTCGTGACAGTTGTATAATCACTCTGGTAGTCTTTGTTTTTGTTTCTCCATTTTTGCCAGTATAGGTTTCCGCCATCAAATTCCCCCCCTCCTCAAGTATAGAAGAAGGGTATGCATTAACCTCTTTCATCTGTTTGCAATTCAGTCTTTAGTTTCTTGGTCACATCCTCTTTGTTTTTTATTACAGGGTGTTATGAATGCATAAGATTTTTCCAGGCTTTTAATCCTCGGATGTGGTCTTTTGTCTTACTGCTTTCTGTTTGTACCCTGTCTTGAGCACAAAATGACTGATTTACTACTTAATGTTTTTGTGCTCTTCTAAAAATATTTTCAATAGTTGTATTTAATACTTGAATAGTTCTACAGCGTTAAGTAATTAAAGCAAGTGAGAATCCCCTGTAAAATCAGGCAGAGTTTGGTTTGCTTAAGATTTTAGTTTTAATTATTTAAACATTATCTTAGTGATACAATAAGAAAGTTTGAGAAATACTATCATTTGGTTGACTTCTTAGTGGTGTGTGTTTACTTTTATCTTTTATAGATTTTGTTTTGTTCATTTATAGATACTTTTGTTTTTGTTCTTTTATAGATTTGCTCAAATCATTGTCCTAACTGAATAGATAATTTTAAAAAGCTGTTGTAAAATTCCCTTCTTTTTGTAGCACCCTTGCAGGCATCCGAAGATTCCTTCTGGTCTCAACAAAACATCCTGAGTTCTTCTGCTCTGTGTTATCTGGACTTCTAATAATTTCTCTTGCTCTCTGAAACCTAGATCTTTTTATAAGTGCAGTGTAAAAACTAAACTGTTGCTCAGGTCTCATCTTGGACAATCTTTTACAATCTTTCAAATTTTTACTGCTGTTTGTAGCCTCCAGCTACTGATAAAAGCTTCAATATGAATTACTGAGACCTAAAAGTTGGACACACTATACCTCTGATTAGATACCACGCAATGATAATCACCCTATTTGTAACTACATCGCACGAGGACTCATGACCTGTGGTCCGTTGTAGCTTCTATATGATTTCTACAGAACTGCTAGTCAGTAATTGCTTCTGTTCCTGTGTCTGTGGAACTGATTATGCCTGGTATATTTCAAGCTCTGCTTTTCAGACTTCTCTAGTTGCTAGAGAACTTCTAATCCTGTTTTCCAGACTGCGCCACTGTAATAAGCATACTCTTTGTTCTATTGAATACTTAATGAACATATTAAATAGTATTGAATATGGAACAGAATTTGCAGAATATTGCTTTTTGTATCCTTCTGTTTCCATGATGAATACTGATAATCAGTCTGCAAGTTTGATACATAGAAAGATTTGTTGGTAATCTGGCCTAGCTTTTGCTTTCTGTGTGTAAAAATAAAGAGTATATGTAATTTATCATTTGATATCAGAAGTGATTGGAATTTCACTTAATTCCTTACCTTTTGTTTGCACTGAGGTCATTGACAGGCTTGGCATAACATTTGTTTTAAAAAAAAATTATCATAATACTTTGACTGTGACTTTCTGTAGGATATGTTCATGGGATAGATGCCACACAGCTCTTTGCCTGCCATTTGAAAGACTTCCCTTTGGATGAGTTCCATCTCTCAATAAGCTTTGTATTAGTTCCACTATCTCTTTAAAAATTATTAAGTCTTAGAGCTATCTTTTCCTTCCTATTCACCCTCCCTAAATATATTGTATAGAGAGAAGAGCCTTCTGGCTGTTTTGTCATATGTTGAGATCGAAACAAGACTGGAAGAAGTGTGCCAGAAGTTCACATTGTTCATAGTCTCTGGTTTACAGGAATTGTATAAGAGAATATTACAATCTTGTAATGAACAAGTAAGTAAAAATGAGTAGAGCAGTTTTTGCTGTGTTGGAAAAAAAATCTCAATTTCTTGAGGGAACAAGGTTGTGATTATTGTTCTGTCCTTGCTCGTATCACAGCAAAACAGAATCTAATTCTGGTCAGAGATTTGGTGTATTACAGTAAATTCAGCTTACTGTAACAGTTTTACTGATGCTACTTTGGTGGTTTGTATTCTTTGCTATAGAAGCAGAATAGTTTACTTGGCAAAATGCACAAGGTATGCACAACTGGAAAACTGGGAAGAGGAAAGTAGGAAAATACACTTCTCAGAATAATGGTTAGCTTCTCTTATCTTAAAAGACGTGTAATATTCACCTTTTTTCATTGTCAGCTGTCTTACTTCTTTCTGGTTTACCTCTGAGGGATAGTAATAGAGCTGTTGAAAACACCAAGTTAGACTTAATTTATAAATCAATAAAGCCAGATAAGACATGTGCTACTATGCCAACTGAATATTTAGTTAGCGGAAACAATCAACATTTTCAAAGAATGAACAATTGATCCAGCCAGTCTATTATAGAAGTTAGCCACATATAAGATAACTAGTCTTTTTTGTGCCATCATGATTTTTTCCCATTATTTATTTTCTGCATTTAACAAGAAATACAGACAAACAGCTTCTAAATTTCATACACCATCCTTTTCCCTCATGGCTTTTATAGTGACCTTTTACTAGAAGACAGTCAGCTACTGTCCTAAGACGAGAAAGGATGAAAACATCTAAGTCTGTTCTTACATCTAAGTGTAAGAAAATTAAGAGAATGTATGTCGACATGGAAAACGGAAGAACACTTCCCAAAAGCTGTAGGGATATTTGACTGCTGAAATATTACAGAGATTATTTATAATCTTAGGTATGAGAAACTGAGAACTTTAGAGCTTGATGAAAGACAAGAAGATTCTTTTCCTGAGAAAAATGTAATGTTTGTGAAGATGAAGCCTGACAAAAAAAGAATGCTGTTCTAACCTCCTTATATTTGGATAGCCTGTACTAGGTTCAGCAGGGGTTCATCCAGTTAACATGGACAGTTTGAAAAAGTATTTGCAAAAATTATGCTGTGCTATTGATAATTTAATATGCTCTTACCTACCAACTGTAAGAGAAATTGTTCTTTCCAAATGAAATTTGTGATCCCCAATTTGTGATTCTTATGCCCGGTGAAGTTTTTGGCATACTTTCTTACAACTGGTAATTAGCAGGGTTTTTTTATTTGTTGAATTTGGAGGTCTGTTGTCCCAGCAAAAAAACCCAAACCCACAACCAAAACCATATCGGAGCAAGAAACTTCTATTCAAATTAAAATAGCTATCTTACAGCTCAAGCGATCCTCATGTCTGATGTGTATGCCAAAGAATTAGATTAAATATAAAAGTAAGACAGCATTTCTTTAAGTACCCCTGAATAATAACAGCTGTTTTATTTGGTGAGAATCGTTGAGACTGTTTTTTAAATAGTATTTTTAGTAGTTATTTTGAATTTTTCCAAGTGAACAAAACAGTGAATACATGTGTTTAAAAGCAGATGTGAAAGACCAGTGGTCACAATCCAATCCTGTTACCACATTACTTTGAGGGTGATTTGTAACTGCAGTCAAAACTGATGGTTTTATTCATAGATGCAGTTTGAGGCTCAGCATGAAATGGTAAGGGAACTAGTCTGGAACTGTTTCTTCTGTGTCATACAGGTGCAAGCAGCATCAAATACAGCAGCCTACCTTGCAACTGGAGGTACTGACCAACTTTTTTCCATTTCACAAGTGTAGTAGATCAGATTTTATAAAATAATAGATGTTTCCCTAGCCTGCTTATATCTCATGCGTATGCCACTTTCAAATCCTTAAATCTTTGCTTTTCTTCATGCTCTAAACCCCTTCAGTCTTGATATTATAAACAGGTCACACTTAGAGCTAAGATCCAGAAGTTGGGCATTCTTGCTTTACGTTATAGATATTTCAGTATCACCTTTGTGTGCGCTTTTAGGAATCTGTGGTGACTGAGGCATGGACTTTGCAAGGATAGCGAAGCAAAGACCTTTATTGTTATAAGTTTATACTCTGCACACGTGCTGCTAAAAGCTTTATTATTGGTCAAACTCCACTGTCCACGTGCCCAGCTGCTGTTCACATAGGTTACTCTCTGCTGTTTACGCTGTCTTCTTACCTTCCAGAGGTGAGATCATATTCCTCCTTTGTTTCTGTTCCTCTGTGTTTCTTCTCACACTTCCTCAAAGTTATTTACTTTTTTTTGGCTGCAGGATAATAGCTGCACATCATTAGAGCAAGGTCACAGCTGCACATTATCAATGTCAAACCCACTGTCTCCGTAGTCGGTATGTCTCAAGCCAAAATGCAATGGTGACTGGCATTTTATTTTACACAGAGCACCCTACACAAAGGCTTTTCTGGAGTGAAAGCCTCCAGCTGCTCTTACCAAGTGTATAAAGAAATGACTAATTAGGCACTGAGGAAAGAAAAAAACCTATGGTCATGGCTTAGTAGGATATGATGATAAAGGCTGTCCACTGGAAAGGCAATGAGTAGCGCTGTCGTCTGTGCTCAAGACTTGTATGTATTTTAGAGTATTGAGGCACAGCATAAAATGCTGAAAAAGTCCTTGCAGCATGGACTGGAAGGCCGGCTTCTCCCCTCCCAAGTGTCACAGTTGCTTTAGAAAGGAGGAGTAATTCCCTGATCCACTTTTAAAAGTGAAATCGTGAGTAGAGTTTTAGGAGACAGCTGGAGACTGGATTCCAAGTGAGAAAGGGAGTTCTGTGATTGTACTAGGTAAAGCCTGTTCTGTCCTTCCCCCCCTTTATGATCTCGGAGATGTAGATTGTCACTTACTTTGTTTCTGTTTTGCTTAGTTAGACATTAGTTGAAGACTCTTGGATACTGATCCAATCACTGCAGTAACGTGATTTAGGTCATGTTTCATCATTGTATCCAAGTGCACACTTTAAACATAAACCTAATTCCATTTCCTTCGATGGAACTGAGGCAAGCATTGAGTGTTCTTTGGATTTAAAGCCTTGTAAATGCTTCCTGTACACTGCTGATAAACTACAGAAGTAAAAAGCTAGCTGTGTAAGTGCAATAAGCCAGATATAACTGTGCTGATATCAGTGGTACTGCACCAGAAATTCATTTGGTTTGCAGTCTCACTGTCAACCACAGTCAGGGGTTTGGTTTTTTTCTTCTTCTTCATAATACTGTTTGTAGGAGACAGTTATATGAGTCTGATGGAAGACAGTACTGAAATATCTTCAAGCTGTACCTGAGCCAGTGTCTGGCCATGTTCCTTCCTGTGCGTAGGCATTTTCCTCTCATTGAGCTCCAGAAGCAAAAATAACACATAAGAAGGAAATTCTGATTTTTGATTCCAGATGAACTGATGAATGGCAGCAAATGCTGATCCTGGTGAATACTGTTTATGTCCACTGGTACCTCTTTTTGTCTAGCACGTTTGATTTACGATCCTGTCATGCAGTGTTGTTTGAGTTAGTGATTTTTAATTGCTCATAAAAAAAGAAAAAGACATTAAAGGGTAAAAATGAGACTCTGTAGTGGAATTTGTTCCCCTAAGTCCCATAAAAGTCACATGGAATTTATTTTTTGCACTTCTCATATCCACAATTGCTTTTTCTCAAGATAAAATTCTGCACAGTGGCCAATTACATGCAACCATGTTTCTATAAGCAATAAAATAGGCTTATAGTATAATATTCCAGTTTTACACTAGGATTTCAAATAGTGTATGAGAGATAAGCACATAAATTAGTATCATGTGTTCTTGTGATTTCCTTCTATAGTTGCAGTCTTACATTTAGTTTAAAGCTGACAGTTGCCTTTTTTTTAAAATCACTTCTATTGTCTGTTGCTTTATTCTTATTTCTTTTTTTTGTATTTCACATAATACATCGTATTACTTGAAATAAGATCTTGTCTATACAGGAAATACTTCGTTTAATTAAAGTTCTATTTTTCGACATAGTTAAGCTACTCGGTGTAGCATTACTGTATAGGTTACACATACTTCCTGTAGTTTTTAGTAGTTTATTTTGGTCTAGTTTATTTCCAAAATCTTTCTTAATGCTCATTTTAGGTCACAGGAGTACTAAAAGGTTTGTGATGTGAATCCATTAATGCCTGATGCCTGTACCAGAAACAACAGCTGTCAAATTTCTGCCATAAGGCTTCAGTCTCTTAGAAAATTTGGGGAGGCAAATGCTAGCCCTGAGACTCAGTCATAGATTTCTATATATATTTCTTTTAGGTTCATGGCTGCATAAATAAATAAAAATGTACCATCAGTTACGTATTAATGTTTCCTGATACACACTTCTAAAAAATGGAAGGCAGTACTATTACTCACATAAATTTTCCTTTCATTTGTGACAGAAATCTTACAGAGAAGAAGTACCAGAAATCTCTGATAGCATACCTCAGCCTTTGTAGGGTTAACCTGTTGTCTTTCCCAGTTCGTACATTCTCTGTGTTTAGACATTATGCTTCTACTAGTTATTTAGAGTATGAGTCCATTGTCTCCATTCATTTGTTGGCAAATTCCAGTGACAAGAAGTTAGTGCTTCATTTACTTTTCAGCAAAGCCCACTGAGAAACATGGGGAAGTTTTCATTGGCTGTTATGGGCTTGGTGGAGTTCTGTGTTATTGAAAAAACTAAATAGCTGTTTAATGTAGAGATAACCAACTAGCTCAGCTATTGGCAGTAGTCTTTCTAGATTCTGAGACAACTCATTTCAACTGCACTACTATGGATAACTGAGGCACTTTAAGCAGGGCTAGGTCTGGTAGTTCTCTGTGGCCTTGTGTCATGCAGGCATACTGTAAGTTACCTTACATTTTGTTTTTATTTTCGTTGATTCAAATTCCAGAAAAGAGATGCTATTCCCTTACTGCATAAGAAATTCTAAGTTAAGGCTATGAGCCCTACTGATATATGCAAAGTGTTTTGTGACTTTGAGCATGTAAATTAAATGAAGGGCAAACTATTCATCCTCACAGTTTCTTTTGGCCTTGGAGTATTTATAGAGGCTCCCTGTGGAGCTGCACTATCAAGCATCCCTCAGCTGGGGAGCAGCTTTGAAAGGTTCTCTGTGGAGTCTGTATAGACTTGAAAACTCAGTAATATATATGGTCCTACAAGCAAGTTTATTCTTGTGGCATTTCTTTAAGTGAAAAATTCTTTGGGTTTGTTTCTTTAATTGTGGTGTCTCCTACTTTGAAGTGCTTTTCGCTGATGCTCAAGGTTGGTTTCAGAAAGGACTGAATGTCATAGAGCTCACTGTCTTAATGGCTAAAAAAATGCTTGGCTCACAATAGGCATTCAGGGTCAATCTTGTACTGGGGTACTCAGCTGTCTGCAAGCAGTACAGAACCTAAATGTGCCTAATTGTGTGGAGAGCAGAGCCATAAACAAGGAGTGTGGAAAACTGAATTTTTAAATTCTATGACAGGGGAAAGGTTTGGTGCACAAAGTAATGGGGTAGAATAAAAATGCAGAAAGTTGTAAACATAATTTCTTGCTTATCTCTCTATGTGCATAGATTGCTGAAAGAAACAAGGACTGACAACAGGCAGAAAGGCATATGTAGATTAAAGCTGAGATGATGAAATGGAAGACAAGGAAGAGGAATTTGGAAGAAGCAAGCAGGCTGCACAGGCTAGAGAGAGTCCAAAGATCCCTGCCAGTACTGATCCAGTACTGCTTCTCTAGGGAAGAATGTCTTGTTGGTTCTTTGAATGATGGTGCTGGGAAGGTGCAGGTACCACGTTTATCCTAGGGTCTGTGAATAGGGCAGTTGTTCTGTAGAGTCTGAGCTGTGTATCTTCTTTGGATCATAAAAATGATCATAATTTTTATTCAATATTCAGCATTTCACTTAGTGAGCAATTAATGGTTAGTAATTACTCTTCTGACTCTGTTCCATATCCATTGCAAGGGGTTTTAATCATAGCCAGAGTTGCGTAGTTTAGGATGTAAATCTATACAACCTATCGTTGGCATTTTATAAGCTATGGATTTTTCAGCTACCTGAGGATCTGATGGAGATTTTCTGTCCCCATATTCGGGGTTTGTTTGGGTTTGCATTTGAGGTCTGATCAGGATTGCGTTTTGAGGGCATGTCTTGAATTTTCCTGCTTTGATGTTTTTGGTTTTTTTTTTAATTTTAGGATTGTTTGGTGGGTGGGTTTTTTTTTGTTTGTTTTTTATTATTATTATTCTGGAATGCATAAACTGGATTCCTTTCAGGTTGTTCTAAACCAAAGGTGTGGTATGGTGTCCAGTTCATGAGATCTGAGTGGTGTTATTCCAAAATAAATGTAAAGTAGCACTTCTCAAAAATGTTTAGAGCATGGATATCAGGTCCTCTGCACTGATGTTTAACTCTTCAGGTCTGCTGATACCCTACTGTGCTACTTCCTAGTGTAGATAATAGCCAGTCAGCTTGTTAAGATTGCTACACAGATGCAGTAGACCCATAGATGTCCTCGTTTCCGCTGGGGATAGAGTTAATTTACTTCCTAGTAGCTGGTACAGTGCTTTGTTTGGGATTTAGGATGATATTGTTGATAACACTCTGATGTTTTAGATGTTACTAAATAGTGCTTACCCGAAGTCAAGGACTTTTCAGTCTCTAATGCTCTGCCGGTGAGGAGGTGCACAAGAAACCAGGAGGAAGCAGAGCCAGGACAGCTGACCCAGACTAGCCAAAGGGATTCTCTTATTCCGTACCGTAGAACACCATGCTTAATGTATAAACTGGGGGGGAGTTGGCTGGGAGGGACCCATTACTGCTCAGGGACTGGCTGGGCATCAGTCAGTGGGTAGTGAGAAATTGTATTGTGCATCAGTTGTTTCTCTTGACTTTTCATTACTGTTGCTATTATATTTTACTTTATTTCAATTATTAAACTGTTCTTATTTCAACCCATGGGTTTCACCTTTTTTCCTGATTCTCCTCCCCATCCCACCGGGGTGTGAGGAGGGAGAGTGAGTGAGTGGCTGTGTGGTACTTGGTTCCCAGCTGAGGTTAAATCATGACAACATCATGGCTGATATTTACACACAGAAAAAAAGAGCAAATACTGATGCAACCAGAAACAAAACTTTGAGTTAAAGTATTGGTAGTGCTATTAAATTGAGCCTGTGGACTTGTGTGGCTTATTTAAAGTACAGTTTAAAAACTGCTGTTTGGAATGTGAAGCATCGTACAAGTGAAATTATTAGCACAGTTTTGTGAATTATACTTTTCCTAATCAGATTCCTATAAAGAACTACGGGAATATCAGAAGACTGGAGGAGTCCATTTTATCCTTCCCTCTGTCACAGATATTTAACTTTATGAGACTAGTCAAGAAAGTGAACAGAAGCGAAATGATAAAAAATTAAATAAATAATTTCATCATGTTATTTAGCAGGAAAACAATATTTTTCTGAAAGAACACTGTATTCATTAATATTAATGGCCCTGGAGCATGTGTTAATTCTTTGCTTAAGTTATTTTAAATACCATCTGCTTCTGTCGCTTTTTTCTATATTTTTCACCATCTGAGGAGCATCTCACAAGACCAATTTCTGTCAGTTTCAAATAGTAACTTCAGATTTTTCATGCTCCTCCTTTATGACTGTGGATCTTGATAAGTAATTTAAAATACGGCACTGCTAAAATCAGCTGCTTCTTGTTCTTCTGTGGAAGACAAACTAGGGATGATTTTGAAGCATCTCTTTAAAGGGTAAGAGATTCCACTCCTTGAATAAGTACTGCAAATGTAAGGTCCTGAATATGACCCTACTACAAGGGCCTGAATCATACCGATTTTGTGTTTAAGGAGTATCTTTGGTGTGGTGGGTTGCTTTTTTTTTTTTTTTTTTTTAGTGCTTACTGGTGGAGAGCTCTATTCAGTACCTGTCACTGATGATGCATTTAGGAAGGGCAGGACCTTTTTTTTTTTTTTTTTTTTTTTTGAGCATTCAAGCTCTCAAAAAAACACAGGAAAATTAGTGAAACTGGTGGAAGTAATTTTTAGCAGCTTGGTTAGGGTGGCCCATCCAAGCAACAGGGTGGGGAAACAGGTTACAGATTCATCTAGAATGGGTTCCTGGTGTTCACCTTCCATCTTGAGTTTGTATCATCTTGAAAAACTTTTCTGTCTCAAATGCATAAAGACATGACATGACACAGTAGATGTCTACTGTCATATATGTTTCAGATGAGTTCTATAATGCATTAAAATGAAAAAGCCTTGCCATTTTCATGCTAAATTTACATTAAATTTGAAGCTGTTGCATTCTTCTGACTTCCTCAGTTGAATTAATTAATATTAGAGTGTCCTCATCATTTCAAGCAACAGTGTATACTCACGAGCATCTTTTAATGTACTGAGAAACGTGAAGTTGCTGTGCAGGCAAGTAAGATCCTTTTGCTTCTTGGACAACCTTACCATAAAAAGAAACTGGTGGGTCTTCTGAAGGATCCTCCTGAAAGATCTTCATGTAAAGTGAAATGAAATCATAAGATCTGCAGATTACTAGGGGGAATGAGTACTAAAGCAACTGCTAAGAAGATCCCTTTAAAAGCAGAGGTCCCATGAGAGGTGAACTTTTTCAAAGAACACATTAACTTCCTTCTTGTAAGAGGAAGTTGCATTAGAAGGTTGTGTTCCACTTACCTTGACAGACAGCATCTAGGCTCTCTGGAGGGTGGCAAAACATGTAAGAAGAATTAAGTTTTGCTCTATTACTAGTCATGAATAGCTGTGCACTCTGTTCTGATGCAGCCTATTCTGTTGCAGCCATGGGGGAAGTGGTGACACAAGAGAAAACTTTTTTTTCCCCTTCAGTTGTTGCTGTTGATTTCTTGTAATGATGTCCAGGGCTGTGCAATATGTGAGAAACTGCCCTTATGCTGCCATTCTGTCTCATGGCAGAATAATCAATACCTTATCTCAGGATTCAGAGCCTGCCTGCAGCAAATCGGCTTAGAAGGAAGATGCTCTAACAAAGCTTCAACCCTAGGTTTTAAGCTACAAAACCATATGTTTACGAGCAGTTCTCTCTGCCACTGGAATAGGCAAATTATTCCCGATCTGCACGCTTCAAAATGGGGAATGCTGATTGGAGTGTTTACACTTCCTCTCTTGGCTGCTTATGTGGTGGGGTTTCTTCTTGGAGCTCAACTTTTCTCTGAGCTGTAGATTTTAGCAAGAAGTCTTTTTCTTCAACTTTTTAATTACCTTCTGTGTTTCTACCTTTTGACTCTGTGCGTGGTTTCTTTAGTCCGAGGCAGTTTTTCAATTTTCTGGTACAAACCTTAAAATATCAGCAAGAAAAAAAAATAACAAAAATGAAAAACAACCTAGCTCTCCTTCCAGGTAATACTTTGTAATTTTCTTGAACAAAGTGTAAGTCTTATGAGGAATTATGAACTCTAGTAATTGTTACCAGTCTACTTGCAGATATTATAGTTCATAAAACAGTTACTTGAAACAGCTAATATGACTTTACTTTTCTGTTCCTGTTTGGTTTTGGTGGTTTTTTTAAGTAACTACATACCATCATACTCCATTTTCCAGGAGGAGGTAGCAGAGAACAGTCACAGAGTAGTTCATTTTACTACTCTGTATCATAATGAATTAGTTTGGAAAAAATGAGGAAAATAATTTTGAACATTTTAGTCGTAGCAAATGTTTGTCTGAAAATTCTGTTGTAGCTGATGTTGTCTTAATAAACCTTGTGCTGTGCTGAATGCTTCTGTGGCTTCTCTCTGAAGCCTGCAGACTGGAGGAGCATTGTTACACTGGAACACCTGTATTTTGGATGAGATTCTCCAATCAAATGTTTCTTGACTTTGCTTTCCTGATAGGACCTTATCTCATGGGATGCTGGGTTGTACTAGATGAAACATAGGAAGCATATGTTTGTTGAGCTCTTCGGTGTATCTGGTAAAGGCATTACACATGTAGGAAAAAAAGCTTCTTTATATGCTGTGCCAAAACAGAGAAATAATCAGATTTCACATAAACAGGGTTATGGCCATCTGCCGTATCACACTCTGGTTATTGCACATGTGCTTTGTTTTAGACAGTCACTTCACTCTTCCTGTTTTAGAAAAACATTTTACTTGCATCCCCAATTATCTCTAAGGATGTTAAACCAAGTTTTCATACACCTGCAAGACCACAATGTTTCTGTTTTGAGGCTTGCAGGGTATATTGTTTCTAGGGCTCCAAGGATGCAACTGTGGATAAGGAATTCAGTCTTAAAGTATTTGGGAGGATTTTTTTAATCATTATTTATTTAATTAACATGAATGTAATATTAATGAAAGATTTTAAACTGACAGATCTGGTAATTGTTTGCTACTAACTAGGTTTGATCACAAAGACTGTCATTGTTTTAAAGGAGCTTTGGGATTAGGTTTTATGACACCCATTCAGGTCATCCACTCCACTGATCTGATCTTAGTGCATTTTAGTTGCAGTGATTATTTTAAAAAAATACTCATGGCATTTTTTGTGCATTTTACTCATGTTTTCCAAATGATTTGGCAATACTATGAGAGTTTAAATTCAGTGGATGAGAACTGAAATTCTATGGGAAGAAAGGGAAAAAATGTCAATGTATTGAAGAATGGAAAAGATAACCAATCCCTGTGTCAACAGGGATGAATTTTGAAGTGATCAATAATTGCTATGACTGAACTAACCACCAGGCTGCTTGCCAGACTGCATCCTGCAAGCATCTTGAACAGAGAGTGGTTTTGTCTAGCTCTTAAGAGAACTATGATTTGAAAGCTGTGGCTAGAATCACATATTACTAATTTGAATTAAAAAAAAAAACGGTATATTTCAATTATGAAGTTACTGTCAGTAAGCAACATGAATAAATCCTTGTGTCAATAAAATAGTTTAGCTTAAGGTCAAAGCAGAAACAATTAGGATATTGTGGTTTTGAACTTGAGGAACTGTGTCCATATCTGTCATTTGATCAGTTTTCCTGTCCTTTTTCCTATGTGTTGAGCAGTCTGCACGGACAGTGTTGAGTTCCTATAAATGACAGATAAAGACTAAGGTCCGCTTCATTTTTTAAAATTTGTTGACTTTGTTTGCACTTTCATGTTCTTTTGAACAGCTGACATTTTATTTTCATCAGGCTAACAGAGAAAAAGCTAAATGTGTGTGGTGTTGATACAAACTGTTTGTTTTCCTAGTAAGAAGTCATGCCACTGAGACACCAGGAATGAAATGGATATTGTAGCTAGCTATGGCCTGGATTCTGTGGAGGGCAAGTTTTCTCCTGAGAATAGAAAGAAAGAAAGTGTGGGTGGGGCTGGCATAGTTGTCTTCTCATTCTGGGTTCCTAGTGCGTATTTGTAATCAAAGAAAATCCTGCTTTTTTTCCTGGGTGTTTGATGTCCTCCAATCCCAGCATGAAATCCTAAGTTTGTTTATATGTACTTTTTGAAGTAAAAAAAAAAAAAAAAGTTATTTTTTTTGTACTATTCACATTCTAATTTAGAACATTTGGTACTGGGGCATATTGTGCATTTTCAGTTTGATTAGAAGCACAACAGAACTATTATAGAGTAGCTAGAAACTGCATGTTTGTAGAGGTTACTCTGTCACTCAGTGAAATATTTTGTCTTTGCCAAAGCTTTACTATGTTCTTAATTTCACTTCTTCTGATGCTCTTATTTTCAAGAAACATCTGTATTTCAACAGTAAGGTTTTAAATAACTGTCCTCTAGAAAAATTTAATGAAAACTACTTACTTTAGCCTTTTGATTCTAATGGAAAATATTTTTCTCTTTTTAAATTCAAAGCAGTTATTTGAACTGCTATTGGTTTGTAGGTTTTGTATACTACTGAACAATGTAGACAGTTTTCTTTTATGATGTTTGTTTAGTTAAATATTAGATTAGTACAGTTCTGTTGTTACTTACGTATTAAAATTCCTCTTCCTGTTTAACAGATAAGTGCTAGAGCAATGGAAAGAACTTTTGAATATTGAAAGTCATTTTGAATTCAGTAAATAATGCTGTGACCTAATTCTAGCTTCTGTAATTACTAGAGGTAAGAACCATATTTGGATACTCATGGCTGCTCACTGAATAAACGATTGAACACGTTTGAACTGTGACACTATAACAGGCATTATGTTTAATGCAGGAAGAGGCTAATTCATTAGAAGCCACCTAGGAGAGAAATATAAATTGTTTTTTTGAATATGTCACATGGATTACAAAATCCCCAAAAAGGGGAAGGAGAACTTAGTGGAGTTTAATTCGCAATGTGTATCGCAATCTTCCAGGATCATAATATTCTCATCTAGGAAGAAAATGAAGAGCTAGGGCTCCAAATTTGGAATTCACATGTTAAAATAAAAGAAAATGAGCAAAACCCCCTTCTACCAGAAGACAACTGAGGTTTAAAGGGGATAGGAACATCCATTTTTCAGTTTCATTATTTGTGTCCGTGGTACAGGAGAGTATACAAAATGGAAGTTCTGGTTGCTCTCAGTTGGTTTTGTCACCAATATTTCTACCATTCTTACAGGAGGAAAGAAAAGGCAATGAGCTTTAAAGGGAAAGAATGCTAGATGCTCTTCTAGCCCTCTAGAAACATACACATGAATCCCTAGTTTCATCATCCGGTGACATCATTTCTGCATTTCCCTGTTTGTGGGATTTTCCTCTTTTCTTGTGCTGTGGAACTGTGGGGCTTAGGTCCAAATAATTGTGTTTTGGGGATCACCTGTTAAATCAGTGAAGAATCATTTTCAGCAGCACTTTTTCCTTATGTGTTCTATAGAAATGATTGCTTCATGGAATGGACATGGTTTTATTTATTGTAACCGTTTTCATTTTATACTCTTTGTCCAAAGGGAATCCATTCTGACATGAGAGCCTTCCTCCAGCACTTGGGAAGTAAATGTCATGTAGTTAAACAACAACTATGAGAGGAAAGACCTGAACAGGTTTTTTCTTTGATGTCAGTTAAAATGAAACAGATTGTGAGGCGGGGGCAAAATGTTTTAACCTCAAGCTATTGGATTCCATTTCCAAATTACACTGTAGTTTAATCCCAAGAACCAGTCACTCGCTGCAGACAGTGATGTTTTAGATGAGTTTTCTGTTGTGTTCTAGTTTTCTGCAGGGCTAGCTGGGGGGTGCCCATGTTACTGTAACAGAGCATAAATTGCTTTCCTGAACTTCAGGAATCACTTTAGTACAGTTTGAAGCATTACAGGATTTTAAATGTAGAAATATTAATATTTCACTGTTCTTGAGAAACTGTCTCACTTGCTCATCTGTGTAACATACTCTACAAATTAATTACTTGGCAGGTCTGAAATACCTGTTTTTATTAGGCATTCAAAGACAGAATATCACATTTCATTCTTTCAAAGTAAACACAGAGCACTAGTGTGTGTGTCTTACCGCTCATTCCTCCCTCACCACCCCTGTTTGTTCATAACCTATTTCATCCCTTATTGATTTGTCTGTTATGACCACGAATCCAAAATGTGTCCCTATGAATGGAACAGGTCAGTTGCTTGTGCAGATTTTGAAAAAAAAAAAAAATGCCCTTTTTTTTATTCTTAGCTGAAGAATTCAGAGGTAAAATACATATCAACCCAAACTGACAGTGTGGCTACCAGGTGGAACGCCTGGAATGGCTCTGCAGCTTACATAGTTTCATGGTCAGGACCAAATCCTTTCTCATGAGAATTATCTTTTTAAAGACATCCAGGGTGGTGAACAGATAGTGCTCATTCTTTTGCATGTAAGTACATTTACACATACTCGGTATTCTTATTTATAGGTGTTCTCAGCTCATGTGGATATTACTTCCCATATAATTTCATAACATTTCACTTTCTATTATTAAAATTAAAATTGCTTCCCAATAATTCTTTTGTATGTAAGTGAAGTTCTAGTTGTAGCTATGTCACTTGTGAAGTAATATTCTGGTATAACTGATATCAAGCAACAGTAAAACCTAAAAAACTGCATGAAAAATGAAGTTAGAAATTCTTACTGTAGGAGGTCAGTTGGGAAACATCTTTATGTACTCCCAGGCATAGAATTAAATAGTCTTGCATTCTTAAAATTACACTGGATATAAGCAAGTGGCAGAATCCTTCTTTGGGTGTAATTGAACAGGTCAAATTAATTAACCTCTGTGTTCAAGACTAAGTGCTGTATCATTTGCATGTACAGAGGTAGCAGTCCTTGAGCAGTAGTCCCAGAAATGTGTTGCTTTGATCAGTCACAGGTGACTATAATGATCAAGATTTTGGATGATAATAAATAGCATTTCAAGATACTGTGTTTTTGGAGAAGCCTTCCTCTGAAGAGTCAGCTGGAGTTAGGAAAGTCTGATTCATCTTTAGTTCAAGAGTCTGTTCAGTATTTGATACCTGTCCGATAGTATTTGAAGGTTTCTGACATTTGGAGATAATCCCCAAGAGAGACACATACACCATGTTATCTGTAACTGATTTTTACAGAATTAACCTGGCAAGATAAAGCTAAGTAAATAACCAGAGTAAATTTTCAAAATACAGTTCAGCTACATGTCTGGAAACACCTAACAATATATTGAAAACAGCCTCTCATAGCATAGAATGAAGTTCCATGTTTTCAAAATCTCTTGGAATGATGTAGCGAGGCTGAGGTACTAGAAAAGCATGATTTCTAATATTGTTTAGGCTTTGGCAACTGATATTCCTTTTTGTTGTACTTCTGTATCCTGGTTGGGTAATATTTTTCCCCTAGGTTATAGTCTACCTGACATACTGAATGTCTCTAAAGGTCCCGAAGTGGTTTATAATCTGAGGTGAATGGAAACTCTGTGTTTGGTAAGTGGATCCTCTGTTTTTTTGAAATTGTGTAATATGGAAGATGGGATTCACCTTGTGAACTGACACCTGGGATGAGGTGTGTTAGTCTCTGTAAATGCAGTCTCTAAATGTGCTGTAACCATTCACCTTTCAAAGAATCTGTGCTCACCTCAGGCAATAGACTGAGAAATTACCCTTTCAGGAGCTGGGTGACTGCTTCAGTTGTGATACTTCTACACTAGCCATTTGGTTTGGAGAAACTGCTGTTTTGAAGGTAGTTCCCTGATGTCTTCACTTGCTGTGTGTTTTATTCTCAAAGCAGTTTTCTTTCTAAACCTGAAGCTCGTCCCTAAATGTATTCCAGCCCCATTAAGGTCTAAATCAAGTAGTGAACAACACAATTACAAGCTTCTCTAGTGCATACATCTAATGTGCATGTGCTAACAGAAAGCTTTTAAATTGCTGATGGCTTCTGCAGTACACTAAAGGAGATGCGTGTGGCTAAGTGCCATTCATACTTTTCAGAATAGCAGCCCTCACCTTTTGCAACTCCTGCTTATTCTTCATTCTTCTACTCTTCGGAAAATCCTTTCCTTCTTGGGTATCCTACCTTACCTTGTTTTGTCATGCTGAACTTTGATCCCATTATTTCTCTTCTGTTTTTGATTGCTTTGGTTTCAGCCTCTTAAAAAATCAGGTGAAGTACAAACCAAGGCCTTGAGGAAGTGACAGTGCTGATAAAACGATGCCGTTTCTCGAGTTGCAGGATAATCAGAATATTTCTAAACTTTTGAACACCACTGTGTAAGAAAGGACTAGTAAACAATGCTGCATGAAATTCAAGGTAATGACTACATGTGGGGAGTGCCACACAGCAGTCGTATACCAAATAGGAAGAGTTTTAAGAGATCTTTGGATAGGAATACGCTCTTGAAATAACACATAATGGGTATTGTTTAAGAATATGAAGGTTTCTGGAACTTTATAGTGCTGCTCTGTGGTCTGTAGTCTTAGCTCTCACAGGAAACCACTGTGAGAGCATATTGTAAGACATGTTTTTGGCCTGCTATCCATGCTGGCAGGTCCCACCCTTTACACCACCAATCCTTGATTCCAGCTAGGTAAGCATACTGCTTCTGTGAATATGCCTTTTAATTAGGAATGGTGCTTATGAAATTAGGGCATTCAGCTGCAAACCATGGAGAATTTAACATGTAATCCTGGTCTAACCGCATGATCTGCTTTTTTCCTGTGGTACTGTGAGCTGTGGAATATACCTTCCCCGTAGTTGCTACCTACATCAAACCCTGTTTGCTCAGTGTGATGAATGAGCCATGCTTAAGGCACACGTGACAGTGCAGCCCTTCCAGAGTTTATAATGACCTACTATGGACCCTTCTGTGTTCTTGAATGCAACGGTTTATCATATGGTGATATGGCAATGGCATTACATACAAGAACCTTTGTCCCTGTCCTGCAAAGCAACAAGAATGAAACATACAGATTCAGGTAATTTCCATCTAATTGCAGGGCAGTTACGACAGAGGTGCCATCTAGTCACGGTAATTCCCTCCTCACAGGTCAGGAACCTATGAAGGGCAAAGACCTGGATGACTTTGATATTGCACTGTTCTGCAGTGTGAGCTGCCCAGCCTTTGAGGGGGTGGGCTGGTCAGCAGGCAGCATGCTATTGCACAAAAACAGAAGGAACAGGAGCAGGAAACAGGTTATTGCATGAGTGGCCTTACAAACTGATGGTGACAATAGGGATGCACTGACATAGCCGATAATATGTTAATACCATCTGTGTAAGGCAGGAGAGCAGTGTAGCCTATTGGGCCTGCAGTTGCATAATAAAGTTGAATCTGAAAAATCCAGTTGGACACATCCTTTAAATGTGGATGCCTTTCATTTTAACATCCTGTGGGAATATTTTGGTAAAGAAGAATCTGTATGTTTTAGGAAACACTGATGTGAAGAAGCTGATAAGGTTGGCAGTTGATGGTGTGTCCCACTGCTGCTTTGAAAGTTATAAGCTCCCTTTTGGTACCAATCTGATGAAGGAGCTTGATAGAAATGCTAGAGTGGTAATAGACCTGTCAGAGATGGTTTAATTGAAAAGAAGGCTTCATCATTTCCAGCTGCTTAGCTGAACTCTGAGGCCATGAGAACAAGGACACTTGTATTTAAAATAATCCAACGTTTCCTAAAATACACAGATTTCTCTTCCTCTCAGCAGGGCAGCACCAGGCCCCTGATTTACTCCCAGAATTATTTCAGGAAATATTCTTTAACATACTATGTATGTTATAAAAGGCAACCAAATGGGAAAAAAGTCCTGGCATCTGTGAAGTCAGTGGGAAATTGATTTCAGAGGAGTCGAAGTTCATCAGGGTTGCAATGCTAAGGTAAGTTGGGAGGTGAATTTCTCAATTTACAGTATTTTTTTAAATGTATTCATCTGCATTTGATAGTTGAGAAATTGCAGTGGTTGTAAAAGGTGCTGCCCATCATCCAGAATTGTATTTCTGTGAGCATAAATAACTGCAAGTGCAATTGCTGCCATTCCCTCCTCCTTGCTTTTGAAACATTTTTTCCCCTTTCTTTCTTCCATGCTTCTGTAGTGGCTAAGATTCCCATAGTGCTGCCAGATCTGTTTGGAAATTGAGTCACAACTATCTCATGATTGACCTTTGGTTTCAAATGATAGATTTGAATTATTTTTATTTGCCTTTTTTTTTTTTTTTTAAATTCTTGGCTGCATACTGTTCATTCCCGATTTTTTTTTCTTTTACAACATAAGAAATGTATTTAACCCTCTCCCTGAAATTGAGATACTTGACCATCTTTAAAAATCAGAATTTTAGACACAACTCCCAAATGCTGCAAGCCTCTAAATACAATCTTCAGGGTATATTAGCTTCATGAATTTGATGTACACATTTTTCATTATAGAAGTTCTGACATTTTTTCTTCAGTAGAAGTTTTCTAGGAAAACTGTAGCAAAAAGGTGCTATATTAGCATAGACATTTAGTTCGAATGTTAAACAGGATAACATGTAGTTAGGATATTAGGCTTACCTTGACCACCTTGGTGTCTGTCGGTACAGAAGAACTTTCCTGCAGTGTGAACTTACCTTAATTCAAAACAAAACAAAGCAAATAAGAACCTTCCTCCTCTCAACATGCCCAAAATTCATAATTCTTTAGAGATCTTAAAATAAAGTTTTATCTATAGTTTCCTCTTGATCTTAAAATGTGTATGCTTATCATATGTTGAAAAAGTGTCATTACCCAGAAATCCAGTAGTGCTCAAGATTGAATATATGCATAATATATGTCACTTTTATTGTATATCCAGTTGAAAACAGTGACAACAGCTATTAGAACCAAACAAGAATAGCTAGAAATATTGAGACCCTTTTCTGGGGCTGCACCATATTTCTTGACTCAGGGCTGTCTAACAAAAGTTACTGAATGTGTTTGTAATTTAGGAGGTACTACATGATATACTGTAAAATACAGTTGAAGCATTTATCTGCCTGTTTTCTAGAAATTGTATGAAAAGCTGCTCAACCACTGATAATATCTTGTTGTAATAACTGTCTTTTCAATGGTGCAGGCTACTTTTGCCAATGAATTTCTTTCTATATACTTTTATACAGGTACCTACTTTTCTTTAGAGCTTTGTGGTATCTTCCTCATCAGACCACTTCTTTTGCTGAGACCTGGAAGGTACTCTGTAGTGTGTGAGAGTTCTTGTGTTAAAGAATGCAGGAACCAGAGCCCACGAGAAGGATGCATCTTGCTAGTGGTCATCACTTTGATTGTTGCTAAGGCTTTCAAAGTGTGGAAATGAGATTTCACATGGACTATGCACAATCCTCTAAGTGGAACTGGGTCTATTAGTTACTGGAATAGAAAAAACCAAAAACTTCTGGGGGAGGATTTACCTTCCTCACTGTATAAAGTTGTTCTGTCATTCACCTGGCTCAAGACTCTATGTTTTTATTTCCCTTATGCCAAAATAGAACAAACTGTGGTTTACTTGTAGATAGATATATCTCCATCAGGGTAGTAATTAATTTTATTGATGATTATGATTTGCTTCCCAAAATGATACGTTATTGCTTTTTCTGCTGCAAGAAGTTCTGTTGAAACTAAATTTAAGTGGACAAAAGCCAAGTCATCTGAGAGAAACCAATATCCTTCTTGAATTTCTCTTTTTGAAAAGTATTGCATAGTGTAAGACTGTAGAGTTCACAACAGGTTGTAAAATCATGATTTTCCAATATTTCACAAAATTATTTAGTCTTCTGAAAAAAGTTACTATACTGGGAAGAATATATGTTGTCTAAGAGCTGTTTGTAGTTTGTATACTTAAATTGAGGTCTTATGATAAAGTTAATTACTTCAGAAATTCTGGGTGTGTTCTAGTGCTGCCAAATATCTGACACAGTTTCTTGCTCTGTCCTTGCTTTATATAAAAGAGCAATGCTGTCAGTGGAGTGTAATTTGTTCATTCATTTAATTACTTCATTCACTTAAATTATTGTTCTGAAATACTACCACTTAATGATGAAAACATGCCCCCAGACTTGGGGAATTTTGCCACTGATTTAAAAGAACTAAGTTCAAAGGTGTTAATTGCTTATAGAAATTAATTTACATTTTAGTGTGGTCAAAGTTCTGTGGCTTACTACAGCATGCAAAAATCACCCAATCCAAATACTTGTGCTAAAATATAGACTAGAAAATTTAATAGAATGTAGAAAAATCTAGGCTGATAAAAGGAGAGATAAAATACATCTAAGTGATTTCTCCTTGGTTAAAAAGCCTTTGCTGCTGCTTTTGTTGTTTTACGTACAAGGAGTTATGAAGTTAGCAGCTCATTACTAACAAGTTCTAACAATAGTTCTGAAAGGTATATGTGAACCTTTTTTTTCTTTACCCTGAAAATGAGGTCTTACCTCAGCATTACAAATGAGAAATTTTTTTAATGACTTTTGCATTGGGGGGTTCAGAAATAGCATATATAGTATGTTGATACCGGCAACTCTGACAGCTATTGAAAATGGATGACTCAGCTGAGAGGACAGACTGTAGTCTTTCTAGAGCATGTGTGTATCTTCAGTGGAAGAAACTGGCATTTGGGAAGAGCAGTATGCTCTGCAGGTGCTTTGGTACAGCTATCTGTGGAAATAATTGTGGAATCTGAGAAAACAGTTCTGCTCACCGTTAATATCTATTGTTTACTTCCCATCTTCTGCAACGAAAGCACAAAGTAAAGGATATGACATGGGATTTTTTCTTTTCAGCTAAAGGAAGAAGTAGGAAGTCTCCTAGCATCTATGATATGCTTTGAATATTTAGCACAACTGCACAAATAGAAAAAGTTCTAAATGTCCGTTACAGAGCTTCATGTAGTGCAGTTTATGTATACAAATCTCTGTAGTTCTGGTTTTGAGTATCAGTCATCTACAAAGCTATTACCTCAGTTCTTTCTTTTCCTTTAACATGAGCAGTTAAGATTGGCAGTGAAGTCAGCTGTGGTGATTACTTGCTTTTTTTTATATTGTGTGATCTAGACTGCAGGGGTCCTCAAACTACAGCCTGCGGGTTGGATACGGCCCCCCAGGGTTCTCAATCTGGCCCCCGGTATTTACAGACCCCCCTGCCCCCCCCCCCCCCCCCGCCGGGGGTTGGGGGGGGAAACCAAGCAGCCACAGATGGCTGCCTGCCGCTGCATCCGCGCGCCGGCCCCTGGTTAAACAGTTTGAGGAGCCCTGATCTAGAGGATAGGATGATGGAATTTAAGTGTAATGTATTACAGTATGTGGGGTTTATTCACCTCTTAGCAGACAGTGACAAGGTTTTCAGGTCTCATGGAAGATTCTGAAGGTACTTAAACCAAATTTTATAGACTCTTTTGTCAGGAATCCAAACTTATATAAAGGAAGAGTGTAAGTGTCAAGTGGCAATATGCAAGATGGTTGACAACTGACATTAAAGTTGAATGTGATTGCCTACTTAGTTTTCTTATTTCTTACACTATGTAAGGAGCATCTGCGTCACCTGAAATGTTCATATTTGTCTTACTGGCACATCATCTGCTATGGAGGAGTAGTTATGGTCTGCTGATGCTGTGATCAGAAATAATTGGAGATGCTTAGTTACCTGCCCATTTACATTATCAGTGTTATTTTGGTTACTTATGACAAATAGTTTTGAAGATGGAACACAAGCTGGTCGATTTTCCTCAAAGCTTCTACAGAAGTCTGTAATTTTATTAATTAAATATATTTCATGTAATCTAACCATTGCTCTATATCTGTGTATCACGGTGCTAGAGCTGTCGTTTTAGATTGTATACCTAATCAGTGACATACACTTTCATGAGGTGCTACACCTCCCCTCCTCTGAAAAATGAGAAATTCCACAGATCTTGTTGCCATTTCTGTCTTCAGAGGGATGAGAAGGAAGATTTAGGAAATTACAGGCTGCTGAGTCTCACTTGATCCCTGGGAAGGTGATGGATAAACCATTTTGCATCCTGGAAGCCATTTCCAAACATATAAAGGACAAGAAGGTGATTGGGAGTGGTCAGCATGGATTTGTGATGGAGAAATCTTGCGGAACTATTTGATAGCCTCCTACAGTCAGACAGCTGGCTCGGTAGGTGAGGGGAGAGCAGCTGATACTAACTTGACTTCAGTGAGGTTTTTTTCCTTGTCTTCCCTAACATCCTCTTCTACAAACTGATGAAATACAAACTATTTAAGTGGACAGTGAAGTAGACTGGAAACAGGTTGAATTGCTGGGCTCAGAGGACAGCTGTAGGCAAGTACCTAGTGAAGGGTCAGTACTGGGGTAAATACAGTTTAACCTCTCTGCTAATGACCTGGATGTTGGCGCACCCTCAGCAAGTTTGCAGACAATACAAAATTGGACAGAGTGGATGATAGAACAGATGGGTTTGCAGCCATTCAGAGGGACAGGATAGAGAACTGGGCTGACAAGAACCTCATGAAGTTCAACATGGGGAGTCCTGGTAGACAACAAGTTGCAAATATGCCAGCAAAGTGCCCCTGTGACAAAGAAAGTCAAACAGCATCCCGGTCTATGTTAGTAAGGGTATAACCAGCAGGTCAAAGGAAGTGATCATCCTCTATTGGGCAGTGGTGAGAACATGGCTGGAGTAAGTACGGTGTCCAGTTCTGGGTTCCCCAGTACAAGAGGGACATAGACATACTGGAGCAAACCTGGAGAAGATAACTAATGGCAATGACTAATGGCTTGAAGCATCTGACGTACAAGGAGAGGCAGAAATAGCTGAGATTGTTTAGCCTGAAGAAGAGAAGTTTCGGGGAGTGTTTCTGTCAATGTCTAATGGGAAGAAGTAAAGAAGACAAAGTTGGGCTCTTCTCAGTGGTGTCTAATAAAAGGAGAAGAAGCCATGTACACAAATGGCAATACAGGAAATTCCATTTAAACATAAGAAAATCCATTTTTATTGCAAGGGTGATCAAGCACTGGAACAGTTTGCCCATAGAGCTTTTGGATTCTCAGCATGGACTAAGAAACCTGTTGTAGTTGACCTTGCTCTGTGTAGGGGGAATGGACTAAATCGTGAGAGGTCCCTTGCAACGTTAAAGATGGAGTCATTCTGAGACTGATTTATCTTAAACAAAACCTTTGTCTGTCTGAATCTTGGGCAAATACTTCTAAAGCATATATGCAGTTTCTTTTTTTAAAAAAAATACTAGATAAATTCTTAATAATCGGTTGTTTCAGCAATTCTCAGATCTTGCTCAAAAATTACTTATTTTGACCTGCTTTATTGTTGTTCTCTTAGTTTGCATTCATCATCTTCCTTCCCAGTCATCAAACTAGCCATTCTCTACAGTAAATATTCCATTAGTTCTGTATCCTGTTTGTTTATTATCTTGACTGTTATATGTCTTTCATCCCAAATGACAAAACTGCTTTCTACATGCAGATTTTCACTAAGAAGCATATTATAGATTTAATTTCATAGTCATGAAAGAGATTCCATTCCAATGTGATATAATGCCAGTTTGTATGTAGAAGTGCTGCTTTGCCTTGCAACTTCAGGTATGCTGCCCATGTAGTCTGAGAATTTTCTCAAAGTGAATCACACTTAGCTAGTCTTGTGGAAATTCTTGGACTTCTGGAAGTAATCTAATATTTAAAGTACATATTAAGCAACATTGGATACAGAATGCTTGGGTGTGTTGCAGTTTCACAGACTGTGATTTTATTAAGCATTAGCCATACACTTGTCCTTTAATACCATGAAGCTGGTCAATGCAATTACTGTTGAAACCCAGGAGGAGGGGATTCTCCTGTATGTGGTTTGGTAGTATTTTCCTCATCTAACGGTGGCAAGAATTAAGCATCTCCATAGAACAACTCAGCCTGCTTCTATTAGCTACTTAGGAGGTATGTCTTGAGGAACATAATTTAATTCTGCTGATTGACAGAGCTTAACCAAAAAATACCTAATGTTTTTACAGATAAAGCTACCTCTTTGTCTTATTCCTTGCAAATTTAGTTTTGAAAAGTTGCTTTATGCACAAAAGAAAGAATGCAAATTTGAAAATTGTGTCCCCTTAGATCACTCTCCTACTGGAGACAGGATATTTTAGATTTACTTGGGCACAGATCACTTGAAAAATGATATCAATCTATGATAATTATGCTAGAACTAAGAAATAGGCTTTTCCAATGCTTGGAGAGGTCACTTCTGTGTTACTTTTTCAGTTGCAGAACTGTTTTTGTGTGTTGGAAAGTATATGTAGCTTGCATATTCTTCTGTAGGGTATATGCAAAATTATACTGATTGCCAAGTAGTATTTAGAGCTGTTGGAATATTGAAACAATTGTAAGGTAAATACATATTTGGTTATGTGATTGTTAGTTCGAGATTCTAAAAAGAATCTTCTGCACATGAGAAAATAAATGGAAAAATACCCCCACCCCCCATCCCCCCACCCCCATTGTTAATAGTTGATTGAAGAAAGTAAGTTAGAATGCACTGTTGACTTCATCTTAGAAAAAAAAAAATATGGGATTAACAAGTAAAGCTGTCTTAGAGGTGGAGATAGTTTGTATATGGCAAAAGATGAAGTTCTTGCAGTGGAGTGGCCAGGTCTGCTGCTCCATCTGCCAAGGAAATGGACAGTGAGAGAAGGTAGATTCTATCAGCTGGAGAGATTGGTTTCTGGTCTCCTGGGACTATGCCTTTCATCAAAATGTTAGAGCTTTAAGAGGGAAAAAAAAAGAACAAAAGAAAAAGAAAAATTGAGTAGGTTGTTAGTTTGTTTAATTTGCATATTTATAGTATTGCCTTGACTGACTGGTTTCTGGGTCTCCACACAGTGCAAGCCTGAGAAGCTGAACAGTGAAGTCGGATTACTAACAAGGTTAAAGGCCTTTGAGAGAATGCCTGGCTGGGAAGAGTAAAGATTTAACGAGGCTGTGTGTAACACCCCTTAATGACTCCGACCACACTATTGCAAATTAGCATTACAAATTTTGGTCATTCCATGGAAATCTATAAGATTTTAGGAAAGGTTTTCTATTAATTGTATATTTTATTGTCTGGAATATAACAATTGCTATTTAAATGTGTTTTATTTGCAAGATCAAAGCACCGGTTAAATAAAGAGTTGCATACTTCTGATTTTGGTTTCAGGAGGATATGTAACTTTAATAAATCATTTTTTTTCTGTCTTCTGTTAAGGAAATTATGCATGCCAGCCACCATAACGGGGTTCAACTCCAGGTTTTTGCATAAGCCAAAAGATAGATTCCTGTATGAAAATACCTTTTATTAATAGCACTTTAGCTGAAGCTGGGTACCTCCAACGAGACATCCTGAACAAAGAAATCCCTAGGCAATTATACCCTTACAATCTAAGTTCCCCACCCCTTATGCGGTAAATTGGATCAATAGTACTACTAAGGTCAGGGGTCTTCTTGTTTTTTTATTGATGTGATTCGTTTGCTCTTTTGTTACTAAACAGTTGCTAAGTGGTCATCTTATAGAATATCACATCCTTCCAGGGTGATTTCAGCCCATTCTGTAGTTAGCTATTAAGCATGTTATAATAGGGTTGTTAGAGTTCACATGCTGCAATCTATATGCTTTGTCTACTTATTTATGTTCAAGCTCCTAGCTTTGTCTACTCTAGCTATTGTTAAAGCTGCTAGCTTCAAGTTTCAACTAACTTTGCCTACAACACTTTTAGAATAATTAGAACAATTTTAAAATGAAGTTCAGAGAAGGTAAGTTTGACTACATCGGTTTTGCATTGTGAAATATTTAGTATTGTCAGCAATGATTTTGTTAGACACAGAACATTACTTCCATGAACTTTCATTTTTCAGTGTTTGTCAATGCAGTTGAAGGAAAGCATAGAGTTAAGTTAGGAAAAAATAATTTAACAGTCATTTGTAGCTGGCTTCAAATTACAAGTGAACATGCATAATGAAACTGAAGATACCACTTGCAAGAATGTTTTATGTGATGTGTTCTGGGTTCATCTCACTACCTATCAGTCACATTCAGCCTTCAGAGGAAGACCTTTGCTGTAGCTTCCCTGCAAATCTCATAAAATGTCTAGCTATAACAACTGTAATTATGGTAGGGCATGCTTTCTTGATTATACAGCAAGATTTTGTCTTCCACCTAAGTTTCTTCAGGATATTAAAAGTAATATTAAAAATGCTGCAGTTGTTATAGTTGCCTCATTATAATGGTGAAGGAGACAAAATTGATTCCAATTTATGGCAGTGTTTCACTGTTATTCAGCAGCACCTGTTGGCTGACAGCTGTTCAGGATTATTACAGGTTTATTAGTCATGAACGGGATAAAACAACAGTAAATAATACTTAAGCTAGCTACCGAGGAAGTTTGTTAAAACATGTAAGTCTTTTTATAGCTGGCTAATTTTTAATGTTAAATTGGAAACAGCACACACCCATGGACTAAGCTATCTAGTGAATACATGCAGTTTTCATACATATACCAAAAATCTGTAAAATTCTTCTTCTAGACTCTGTTACATGGGAGTAAGGAAAAATCAGAATTCTCAAGCAGAAGAAGTATTTCTTTGGCTTTTAAATTCTCAGCCCAGTTTAAGTGAAAAGGTATCACTTTGTGTAATGCCTTACCATATGTGTGCCTCAAATATGTAAAGATTTTATTTAATCAAATAAATTGTGTATCAGAGTTATTCTTTGTGATGAAATTTCAGAGATTTTTCAGAAGGTTGGAGTAACTAAGGACCATATCTATGCAATCTTGAGTATGAGCATTATTGCTGGAAGGTCACAAAGTCAAAACTTTCATGGTTCTGTTGGAGTCTTTGTATGTTTGCGGGAACTGAAAAAGAAATGTTGTTGATTAAGAGCTTGTTATGCTGCTTTGTTTAAAGAAACAAAACCAAACCCCTTTGGCTGGAAGAAACCTCCAAAGACTGATCTCATACTGTGCTTTTTGGAGAATTTAGTAGTCATATGCTCATAAAGTGTAGGGAAAGCCCCACATCTATGACTCAAGATAAATCTGTACCAGGTTTTCTTTTTTATTAACTTTGTTTGGCAGAAAGATGATATTTTGTACTAGTATAGGTTCAGAAGTGCCTATTTAGTTTTCTGTGAGACCACATCTGTTCCTGCTCATGGTATGTCCTTCCTGAATAGCCATTGTTCTGCCACTTAACTGTTCTCTTATTAGCAAAGTCTAAAAATCCTAAGGCATAAAAAGTGTCTTCCTTAAAAATAACTTTAACTACATTAATCATTTTGATGACAAGCTACTCACTAAATCTCTGTTACTTATTTAAAGGTCTTCATTCTTGCCACTCGCCTGTGGGAATGTTCAAAAAGACCTCACATCTGAAAAATAATTTTTAAATTTTTTATATTTCAGTTGCCTTCCATTCCCACGCCCCTTTTGCATGTCTCCAAAGTAATTTTATCTTCTTACTCCCATGTCTTAAACAGCTCTTATAGTCTTTATCTGGTAGCTATTCTGTATGTAAATGAGCAAAAGTTCTTTTGTGCTATGTCCAGTTCACCATTCAGTCTCTTAAAGCATTTTGCTTTACCGCCTTTAAGCAAGCAAAACGTCTCACTAGGAATCAACATAATGTTCTGCAGCTTTTAGAGCTCCAGTTTTAACTGAATTCCTATTTAAATCACTGGATATTATCAAGATTACCAGAGAACTGGGGAAGCTGGAGATGGAGGTATTTGGGTAGAGAGGTTACAGGCAGTCTGCAGAGAGTACACTCACTGCATTTGGAACCAGCAATGCAGTGTCAAACAAATTGCATCTTAATTTTAAAAATGGTCTTTTCTTAATGTTTTTCAAAAATTCTTCATAGAATAAATTCTGAGGGCTTTAGTCACAGCAAGGAAGAGGGAAGAGTGCAAGGCCTACACTGCTTAGATAGTAGTGTCAGCCACCCGCCCGAGGTAAATTACATGCCGTTCCTGCTGCCAGAGGTGTTCATCTGTAAACTGGCTTGGATGAGTTTCTGAAAAAAGTGTGCTTAAGCACACGAGAGCGTGCCAGTGCAGCGTCTGCAGACAGGCAGTTAGTTGAACTGTTGGACTTGTGCCAAAGGATGGCCAAATGTGGGCTTAAAGCATCTAGAGATCTAGCAGTTGCATTTTTTAAGAGAAATTTGGTAAGTGACCAACAATGGGTCTGTGACTTTGTGTATTAACAACTATATGAATAAATAAATAGAGGGGGAAAATACATGTGGCGCCTCAGTTGGCCTGTAACCGTGTGCAGGTACAAAAAGGGAACAACCTCCCCCTCCCCCTGGCTTTCCCGCAGGAGTTTGTCCCCATCTCTTTTGTGTGGTTGTTACAGATTATGTGGCCATATGGTGAATTGTCCTTATCAGATGCTCGATTTTTCCTCAGGTGCATGTGTAATTCCAATTTGCTGTGCAGCCAGATGATTTCCACAGTTGACAAAAATATGACACAAATGTGTGGATGCGGACAGAAGGGGAATCTGGTGTTTTCAGTGGCAGGACACACTCGACATTGATTTAAGGCAGCTGGGAAACTATGTGCTAACTTGAGTAGAAATATGAAATATGCAAAATAAAAGATCACTAAGAGAGAACGCTGCCACTTTGCTTTTCCTCAGTTAAGTAAAATATAACTGATCTTGATATAAAGCTGAACATTTTGTTTGTGGTGGATATAGATGCATAATGAAGGAGAGTCTTGGAAACCATGGAATAAAACAGTAATTGTCAAATAAAGTCTTGCCAAGCAAGGAAATAACATAGTTTGAAACAAGATATTTTGAAAAATAATTTCATCTTTGGTCAGTAAGTAATTACTCAAGCTTCTCATTCTGAGAAGAAACAGAAAGAAAAGTTTGCCCTCTAATTCTGTATCCTTTCTGATGACAGCAGAACGTCTGTTTAGGAGATTATACTGGTGATTTCAGAATTAAAAAAAAAAAAAAAGAAGAAAAAAAGGAGGAATGTAATTCCAACTGTGTGATCTCGATAAAAGGGATGAATTGATGGTTTCTCATACAGTCAAACAACTGTTTTATGTCATATTTATAAAAAATACATAATTAAAAATATGCCATAAACTGAAAAATTTTATGTGAATCTGGAAGGGGTTTTTTGTTGTTGTTGGTTTTGGTTTTTGGGTTTCTTTTTAAATCTAAGCCTTTTTGAATATTTCCTCTTCATGTTCTTTTTTTTTTTTCTGTTTTCTCTGCCAGCTGTTAATATTGGTGGGAAGGGACCACTGAAATCTCCCCTTTTGAGATACAAAGCCATAATATGATCTGCACATAATTAGTTTATTAGAATAGACTATTATTAGAATATTGTGGTTTTAGCTGTGACTTTGTCTAGCCGAGTCTTAAAAACAGCCTAGGACAGAGACTTCACAGCCATTCTAGAAATCTGTTCCATTACTCACCAAGAGCAGTTTTTCTTGGTCTCCAATCTGAACATCTGAAGTTGAAATCTGGCTGTTGCCCCTTCCTATGTTCTTGCATCTTAGCATATTCGCAGCTCCTTGTTTACCTCGGACTTTTGTTTTCCTGACATTTTCTGTTAAAGACTTCTTTCTTCTTTCTTATTCAAGGAAGGATCCAGCTCTTCCAGCCTTAACGCAAATGTCTGTCTTTCACATCATTCAAACTGTAAGAAGATCGCATTTGGTTCAAATAAATACCACATATGCTAATAAACTGTGATCTTAGGCTGCGTTTGAATCCAGAGCGTTTACCAAATATGCTGGTCTGTACTGTTTTTAACAACCCTGTTTTCAAATTAATACTATAATTTATAATTAACTACATTTAATATATATTTAATAGATAAATAATATACATTTAATATAACCATATCTATATTTAACTATATAAGTGTTAACTATATATTTTATGTAACTAATGTTTAATACAAATACTATTTTGTTCTCCATAAATGGACACAACATAGCATTCTAATTATGTATTGATGAAGCTTTTGAAATTCCCAGTCTGAAGTTCATTTTGAGCAGCTTCTGTGTAGGTTCTGAAACCAGTTACATCACAGGGTTTTGTTCAGTGCATTTCTCTAACTCATTATCTAATAGTGCTTTATTATGTCATCTGCACTTTGGCATTATTTTGGGTTTTATTTCCATTCTTTACATGTCCATATACATGAAATAAAGAGCATCAGAGAACGTCTTTAAGTAGAAGGTGGTGGGATTTACCACTTTGCTGAAAAAAATTACCTCATGAGGAGGAAAAAATTTCTTTAGTCATGTAACATCCCGGGATTTTTTTACCACAGCTGCACAAATGCTTATGTCAGCAAAATGTACAGAGCCATGTAATAAGAGTATAAACAAAGACTGGGAAGTCAGCAGAACACTGCTGACTAGCTGAGACCATTATAAGAATGCTGACTAATTATGCCCTAGGTGTGTGTGTTGCAGAAGCAGAGAAAACTTGCAGAAGTAAACGGTAGGAAGAATGCGGATAGTAGTTATACCAGGGAGTTCTGATCATATGAAGAAACAATTCTGTGTGTCTCTGACTTTGTCTGACTTCATCTGATTTCTGGTAGCTGGTTTGTCTGACTTCATCTGATTTTTGACGCCAAGAGGCAAAGAATTCAGACCTTGCCTTGGAATTTTATGAATTTTGAACAAAGCCGAGTTAAGACATAGCTCCTAAATTCTGGCCCATACTGTCTAAATTTTGAGCCATTTTTCCAACTTAAACGTACCCTTCATGAGACTTTATCAAAATGGAAAATTGTCGAAATGCATTATTTTCTCCACATTTCTGTTTTAGCTGAATTCTGTTTCAATTGCATGTGCTTCAGGTCCCTGGAACAACTGTATGTCCATATATACACAAATTGAATTCCATGTGGTACTCATGATTAAAGTGACTTTACACAAAGGTGTTTACATATTTTAAAGCAGCTTCTCACAGAGATCTTTGTTTCTCTGTCATGTAAGAGTTTAGGAAGGGCACCAGCACCTACACGTTCTTAGTGGGTTCAGGTTAGCATCTAGGATTAAATAAAAATCTGGTACACGGTGTTGCTGCTTAGCTGTGGTGAGTAAGCTCTGAGTCATCAGCATTGTGTTCTGTTGATCTATCAGTACTTTGCTTCTGTTACCAGATACTTGGAGTTACTAAGTTTATCTGATTGACTGTTGTGTAAGTGACTGATGCTTTCCCCATCACGAACAGAGCATAAGTCATATCAAAATATATTGTGGAACTATGTATGTAGATTTAAGTTGGTTCTGTGCTGTATAGTGAAAAGAGACATTATGTCTTTGGTACTTAACAGAGAAGAGGTGTGAAAGAATGCAGAACTGTGCAAGACCTCCTACTGGTTTTCTTGCTGTCTTAATTTAGCACAGTTTTTACTGAAATTTTCTAGTCTTTCTTTCTGCTTTCAGCACCGTGATGTCTTAAGTGTCTATTAGACATTAACTGCTGGTGTGGGAATTTCCCCACAAAGGGTGTTCAAGGGAATTGCAAAATACCTAATAAATCAATCTGTAGATCTTAAAGTTCTTTTACAAAGGGAATTGGAATCAGTATTTCTTTCCAGTGATAAGGCTGAGGACACAGAGAGAGCATTTCCTATGTTTAAAAAGAAAAGGAGGATCTTGTCAGATTCCAATCATTAAGTTTAAAAGAATGCTTCATGAGAAGTATGGCCTCAAGTTGCGCCAGGGGAGGTTTTGATCAGATTTTAGGAAAACTTTCTTCACTGAAAGGGTGGTCAAGCATTGGAACAGGCTGCCCAGGGAGGTGGTGGAATCACCATCTCTGGAAGCGTTTAAAAAACGTGTAGATGTGGTGCTTAGGGACATGGTTTAGTGGTGGACTTGGCAGTCCTGGATTAATGATTTGACTTGATGATCTCAAAGGTCTTTTCCAACCTAAATGATTCTATGATTTTATCTTGGGTAGTCTACCCTCATTTATGTGTGTGTGGATTATGTATGTCCTTGCTGTCCCCTAACCAAATATGTAGTGTGTATCTAGAATAACAGGTACCCGTTGACCTCCCTATATATCCTGTGTCAAAAAAAGAAAGGTAAATTTTTTCTCTGTCAAAAGTACTAAGAAATATATTTAGATATTGCCACATTAGGAAAAAAGTACATGTGTAAATTTATTTAATTTTTTTAACTCTAAAGTTTTTTTTCCAACACAATTTCCATATTTTTTTATAAAGCAGGACAGGTATTATCTCCATTGTACAGGCGTGGAAAAAGAGGTTTAATGTGGGTCTTGCAATAAAGCAGTGGTAGAGTTGAAGCAGAACTTTGATATTTTGCCTTCCGGACATTATTGTGATTGATTCATATGTGTATACTTTGTGACAGAGGAATTTTTAAAGGCTATTTCTATTTCTTTTAACTGAAACCCCACAAAAGTGACAGAAACTGAAGGAAGCACATCCCTTTCTTTATGGAAAGCCCCATGAAAGAAATATGTGGGTTTTGGGTTTTGGTTTTTTTTTTTTTGTTTACAAGTACAGTGCGCTAATGGAAAAGAAGTGTGATGGTCTTAAAAGCAGGCTTGTAGTAAAAATGGAAATGAAAAAAGAAACCAAACAAAAAATGAAGAAACAGTAAGAAAAATGTATGCAAAAGTTTTAAAGTTGCATTGCCAATACCTTGTGTTATCTACAGAATGTAGGTGTGAGTTTCTCCAATTAAATCCAATGGATCTTTTTAACTTTCAGCAACACCCTGCAGATTCCCTACCCTCAAAGCCTCTTTCTCTAGTTATTGGCAATTCAGAGGTTTATCTTATAGATTTTTGGTTGATATATATGCTCTATATTTCTTCATAAATGCATATTCCCATTTTCATAAATGGTTCCACTTACAAAATTTTCCTTTCTCTTCCTATATGTGAGGACTCTGGTAAACAGGTATTTAATTTTATACTTGTATGCCTGTGCTCTATCAGTGTATTGTTCATGGGAAGGCCTTCTGGTCATTTGGATGTCAGTTTTTAGAACCAAGAAGACTGACAGCATAGCAGTTTGTAGCATTAAAAAAGAAAAGAAAAAAAAAAAAGAGAGAGTGAATTGCAATGTTGAAAAGAATTTTGATAATGGTGTATAGCCTGGTAAGAACTGAATAAAAACTTAGGGAAATGGTTCTTGAGACCTAGATTAGGTCCTAAGACTAGACTAGGCAGAGTAAATTGTTCTTAGACTGCTCCAGTTTTACTCCCTATTCTGTGGCAGAGCAGTTCTCTCTCTCTGCCCTTGGGCACTGGAACCCCAGTAGGAGTGGCACCTGTGGGGAGTGAAGAAGGCGGCTTCTGTGGCCAGGACCTGAGCCCCACTTGCACAGAACAGGATGTAGGGACAGTCAGGGGCAGATTATAATCCTTGTTTTAAGATTTTCAGAACATACTGCTAGGGGTTTGTTGTACGGTTGCCAGCTTCTTCATTAACACTGTTTTAGATGTTCCTTTATCCATAGTCTCATAAATTTAGCAATCATCTAAAGTCAGAACATGTAAGATAAATTGTGAGGGTATGTAGTGTACACAATCAATATTATGAATTATAACATGTGAATGTCAATGCCCTTCCTTGTGTACTCCAGGGAGAATGTAGATAGAAGTAATATGAGCAAACTTCCTGTGCCTTTCTCTTGAGCAAGGAATCTTTTATTGGAGAGTAACTCTCCTAAACAGCAAACACCTATGGGTTTTTTTTGTTGGTTTGGTTTTAAAGATGGACCTTTCAGTTGTCTCTGATTGTGGACTTTGTCACCTGGGAGTTACTGCAGGTTTGACTTGGGTGTAGTGAGCTCAGAATGTTGGGATATCCAAACTGAGACATGAACAGCATGTACCTGTAGCCTCCATGACAGCAGCCTTTGCATGAACGTGTCCATCTTGAACATACCTGCGTAAGCAGTACCCAGAACTCACCTTAAAGTTGATAATGCCAGTGACAAAATAATATTCCATTCAGGAGGGAGTGCAGCCAGCAGGAGCACTTGTCTTTTCAATCCTACCGTGACATACAGAGTTGGAAGCGTTCACAAAACCACCAAGTGTGCAAACTCGAGGGTGGTACTGCATATATGATCAACAAGAGGGCAGTATGAAAGTTAGTCTTTTGAAAAAGGACAAATAATGTTTCATGGAATAATTACGATGTATGTTACTTCTTTTGCAATTAAAAGCAAATATTTCTATGAATATTTAGCTCTCCCGACACCTAGAAAAGCAGAATCAATATACTGGCATAATGGCATGTAATCACCTTGTGCTTGAACAAGTGAACTTCTATTTGTGTAGCATCACAGGAAGTGGTTATTTTTGATGCTTGAATGCAAAACTGGCTAGACGAAGCAGGAAGGAAAAGAGAACAAGATTAATGCTAAAAATTTAAGTGTTCTAAGTAAAAGGCCATAGGGGTGCCAGAGGAGATGGAGCCATGCTTTTAACATTGGCTTTTTCATACCAAGTCCCCCTGAGGTTCAGCCTCATGCAAGACTCTTGAGAGTTTTGTCACTCTGTGAGAGCTACACTATTTATCCAGCAGATTACTCTATTAGGTTTCTTTCAGATGAGAGCATAAGAACTCAAGTTTAGTCTATATTTAGAGATTATAATTCCATGTGGCACAGTAAAAGATTGCTTGCTCGTGCTCTCCTGCTTGCTTGAGGTCAACTGTATGATAAAAAGAGTCAGTAGAATCCAATTAAAATAGGGAAGAAGGATTAAACTACTGATAGACTAAAAGAACAGAAAAAGATAAGATGATGAAATATTAATATATTACATGTTTTAGTCAAGCCTTGGAGCAAGATGGATGAGGTATGAGTACCCCACAAAAATCAACAGAAAATGAAATTCCTCTACATGGCAGCAGGGGTACTTTTGTTTGATCTCAGCTGCATTGACAGTACAATCGAACCATTATTTAAGGAAGGATGAAGTCCAGAAATATCATTTTACAGAGAGAAACTATTACCACAGAAAACCTGTCTACCAATCCATGTTCACTATGTTACTCAAATACTGAATATATGACAGGTGGACATGCAGGTGAGCAGAAATCTGTGAGGAATATTTGTGAGTAGTTCTAATTTGAGTTGAGTAGTTGGCTGAATATGACCGAAGGGGTTCTTTTATAATATGAAGAATTAATTGAAATCTGTATTTCTGTTATCTTTCAAATAAGTGGATAGCTTCTCTGTTTCTAATGAAAGAAAATTTCCTTTTACAGGGTATTAAACTGATCTCTACTGTCTTATAAATTCAATAGTCCAGCATATGAGCTTTAATTTTTTTCAACAAATGGATAAAACCTCAAAAACAAGGGCACTTTTAGGCAGGGCTGTAAGATTTATAGGGTGGAAAATACGGTGCTGCTCCCTGCTGTGATACAGAGTCCCCATGGTTCCTACTGGTGTGCTGATAGCTGCTTGAGAACTGTAGTAAATTCCAAGTGGCTTTGTCCTAGTCTAAGAGCAGTTGAATGCACTGTAAAGATGCCAAACTGTTGATATATTTGTAGTAGAAAAATAGTTATATTCTATGCTAGTTAATGTTGAATGGAATTGTCTGCAGCCCTAGAAGTGATCATAGTTCTAAGAAAAAGACACTAGGCAGATTTAAGGATCGAAGTTTGACGTTTACAAAGGCATAGAATACATTAAAATTACTACTTTCTACTATATATATACTACTAGATTATAACAGGTTCCCTGTTTAATACAAGCATGGGAAACTTATTTAAGTGCAGATTAAAATAAATATATACTTGCAGTATTAATTTTCCCCTTTAACAACACTTTCTAATAGTCATATCATTGTGGAAAAGGTCCCGTTTTGAAAAGATTTCCAGACATGAGTATTTCAGACCAAATAAATTTGTATATTTTTGCAGAATCTTCCTTGAACTCGTTTGTGTAACATCTCAAAGAAATCAGACTAATTAACAGTTATATTTAGTGTTAGATTGCATGAAGGTTCAAAGACAATATTTGTATTACTAGTTTATCTTAGAAGAAGGAAGAGACTTGGCACTGTTTGCTAACTCTTAGGAATTTCAGCCTGTGGAGTTACGATCGCCGTGTCAAAGAAGTTCTTTCAGACTGAGAATTAGGCGTGGGAATTTAAGCAGAGGATACACTGTATTCCTGCATAAGAAAAGCTGAGATGTGTTTGTAGATATAACTCCATACCTTACTTTCAAAAAGGTAGTTTTGAGGTAGCTAGTTAGGGAAATAACTAGAGAAGGATGGCTGTCTCCAGTAGAACATATAAACAAGATTTTAAAATGAAAACTTCCAAATGGAGAGAAGGATGTAGCTTCAGGCTTCTTGTTCATTTCTGATTCTGCAATGGCCATTGCACAGTTGGAAGCCTTTTCCACAGAAAATTACCCTGAAGAAAATTCTCAGACTATCCCACTGTCCATGTAGAAATTATACTAGATCTACCTTGCAATTATTTTTTTTTTTGACATTGGAGTGATGGATTCTGTCGTCCTTCACAGAAGGAGACTTTTTTTTCTTGCTGGGGTATGAGGAGAAGATTACAGTCTTTGTGTTCTTAGCAACCAGAGTTTATTATGTGTTCCCACACAAATCTATTGTGTAAAACTTTCCCCTCATCTTTCCTCACTTTGGGAGCAGTCTTTGACTTGTTTCTTAGAGGTTTTCTTTGTTCCCCAACTTTTTGCCTCTTATTGCTCCTGTGCTTATTCCTGTTTTGTTTTCAGCCCCTGAAATACCTCTGTGCTCTGCTGCTACCGCTTCACCTACTGCCGTTCTAGCTCTGTGCCCTGATGCAAGGGGTGCAGTGCATCTCCCAGTGTCACCCCCACACATGCTTGGTTTGTCCTGTGTTCTCAGCTTCCTGCTTTCCAGTGTCAGGTGTTGTGGGTTTCAAAAGCAGATGAGCCACCATGACTGGCATTCTCTTCATCACCCTTTCCTCTGAATTTAGGGTTCACCGAATCTCTAAATGTGATACATCTGCTGAGTGTTCTTTTATCCTTTTCCCTTATAAAAGGGTCTCTCTCTCTCTTTTCTTCCTTGCAGGAATTGCCTGTTTTTACCTTTTCTGTCTTGGCAAAGACTTGACAATGTGTCTATTGCCCTGTTCTCTTTATCCTTAAAAAGAAGCTCAGCCTGCCCTATCTCATGTACCAACTCTCCCCCCCCCCCCCCCAAGTTCTGTATAAAAGGAGTGCTGCATTTCATTGCTGCCTATCTGCAAAATTGTTTCCTGCCTATTTTAGGCCTCAGTACCTATTCAAAATTCTTCCCTTCTTCCAAATTTTCACTAATCAAGAAATCATTCTCTTAAATTCTGTGTCTCTTTAGTAACTAGGCTCCATGGGTAGTCAAGCGTATCACTGTTACCTGGAAAGCATTATTATGTGCCTTTATCAGCCAGCAACATTGGGTGTGGATTTATACAGTTAAAGGCAGTTAAACCTGTCACTCTACTTGTCACAGCACTCTCCAAGCTAGCCAGCTGCAACAAGGTCTTTTACCATCTCATACCAACATACACTTCATGCCAGTCCCTCTGCTGCCTTCTCCTCCTCTCTTCCTCGGCTGCTCCCTCTTCCTTGGCTGCCCAAGCTCTTCACAGAACCAGCCACAGCTGCACCTTATCTACATTGGTCAACCCACCGCCCCAAAGCCAGCCCACAGCTGTATATTATCAATGATAATTAACACAGCTTCATTCCTCTACACTTCCCCCTTTTTTCTTTTTCTTTTTAACATTTCATACCTTATTTTTTTAACAATCATTACAACCTTTTTACAAATAAATTTTTCATACAGCCCTCTGTAATTCCTCTACGTCTACCAACCCATCTAGCTCTAAGTTTTGTGCATCGCCTTCCCTTGCTCTTCCCCAGGCCAGTAAATGATTCCACTAAAGTTTTAGAATTAGTTTTAAATATTACAGTCAGTTATGGTACTTACAGGTTTGCCTGTAAATGTTAGCAACTTGCTAAGTCTACAGAGTCCTTATATTTCAAATATATTTTTTGTATGGGAGTTGATCAGCTATGTCTTGTAAATACTATTGCTAAAAGCCTCATTGTATAATGTGGAACTGTGTGCTTCAGTGGACAGTTCATGCAGAATTAAAAAGTACAGAAGTTAAGGTTTCTGTGAACTGAGCGGTCTCTCACCTAGGATGACTGAAAGCAATTTGTTACTCAGAAAAAAGCTGCATAAAAAGCTGTTGCTATACACAAATGTGGGGGACCTGAAAACTTTTTTTGGCATTTTCCTAACTTTCCAAACAGTGAGGCCAACTAAAGAAAAACCCAAGAGGTGTATATTTACTTTTGATTTCTGAAAAACAAATTGTTTGTTCTCCAGCTGAGAGTCCATTGCTAAAACCTTTAATCATGCAAATAAATGTCAAACTAGTGACAAGAGTACCACTGAAGCTCATTAAAATCCTATTGGAAGACCTGAAGAATTCCTTTCCTTGATGTATCATCCCATACATTTTTAAAGCAACATGCAGGGATTCATCTGTATGCAGTTCTGACTGATTTTAATGGAATGTAAAGATGTGACATCTGTGACAGCTCTGAGTCCACTTTTATAAAGAAGAAAAGGAGGGTTTCGACTAATACAGATAGGCACAGCTTTACCAGAGAGGTATTAAGGGATGCCGATATAATTTAATTTTCATGAATGATAAAGTAAATATGTGTAGGGATGTTCAAGCTGGCTTATATTCTAAGCCAGATGTCTTTGGCAGTTACAAGCAGAAACTGTATACCAGGTTGCACATTTTGTCTCTAATTCTAAACCATGGTACATTGTCACTGGTTTGCTGACAGCCATCTGCTCAGACCTCATTTGATCTTCCCATTCAGTCACCGTTCAAGTGAGGGGACAAAATATATGTAAGGGAGGGAAATTATTGGGCTGTTTTTCTCATGGGGAAAATAAATATTGTTTAAATATTTTTTTCTCACAAGATATATATTAAAAGATACTGAAATCATACACATTCTTTTCATGAAGCAGAAAGAATTCGATACATACTACTGTGACTACAAGTACAGATGTGCTGCCTATTGTATTTGTATATCTGTGTATCTTTTATATATAATTTATAGAAATACACTATTAACAGCACTTATAAATACAGGTATTTAGTAGCACTTTTGTAGCAAAGTCTGGTGAACAAATGTATGTAACAGACAACTATTTCAATGTACCAGAAAAATAGTATACTGTAAAATTGACACAAAATACTCAAAATATTCTTTCATGATCTTATATGTAACTGAAGAGTTTGTTGACTAAATGTGTAGAAACACCAATCTATATTACTACACAAATATAGAATTTAATTTTTAAGTTTATTAATCATATTTTGGCAATATTTCTCAGTTATACAGCTAATACACACCTCAGAACACTGACTGCATGGAAATTAAATAGATAACTTTCCATAGAATAGGACTGGTTATGAGTCTGAGTTGTAAAAAATGTTTTGCATTCTGCTTCAATACTGTAATCAGTGGCGATCTTGATCTTGCTAATTGTGCTTTACATGCATTGAAATTGAACAGATCAAAGTTGTAAGTCCTTATATTATCCAAGGAGAGCAACTTAGCTCTCTTTTTAATAGGGTGTTATGTAGCTTGGGTTTAAGTAACACATAAGTATAAAATGGTAAATGTAAACGGTGCATGTAGCTAAAATGTTGGTTTTAAGACCACCATGGATTTCTGGCGGGGAAGTTGTGCTTAGCCAGTCTGATAGCCTTCTGTGATGAGGTGGCTGGCTTGGTGGATGAGGGGAGAAGAGTAGATGTTATTTATCTTAGCTTTATTAAGGTTTGTGATGTCTCCATAACATCCTCATTTTTCAATGAACTGCAAGGCAGACTGAAAACCGAATGGATAGGCTCAGACAGTGTGGTCAGTGGCACAAAGTCCGTCTGGTGGCAGGTCACTAGTGATCTACCCCAGGGGTCAATACTGTATAACACGATCATTAATGACCTTGATGATGGGGCAGAGTGCACTCTCAGCAAGTTTGCAGGCAATACAAAATTTTACAGAGTGGATGATAGGCCAGAGGGTCATGCTGCCATCCAGATGGACATTGTCAGGCTGGAGAAGTGGACTAACAAGAACCTCATGAAGTTCAGCAAAGGGAAGTGCAAAGTCCTGGGGAGGAACAGTCCCATGCACTAGTACAGACTGGGGCCACATGTCTGGAAAGCAGCTTTGCAGAGAAGGCTCTGGGTGTCCTGGTGTTGAGCAAGCTGAGCATGAGCCAGCAATGTGGCAAAAAAGGCAAACCGGCTGCATTAGTTAGAGTGTCACCAGCAGGCTGAGGGAGGTGATCATTCCCTGTCTGCTCAGCAGTGATGAGAGCTGTGTCCGGTTCTGGGCTCCTCAGTACAAGACAGACATTGACATGTTGGAGTAAGTCCAGGAAATGTCTGGGAAGATGATTAAGGACTTGGAGCATCTATCCTACAAGTAGAGGCTGAGAAGTCTGGGGTTGCTTAGCTTTGAGAAGTCTCAGAGAGATTTTATTAGTGTGCATGTCAAGGGGTGATAGAGAAGACAGCCAAACTTTTCCCAGTGGTATCCAGTGACAGGACAAGAGGTAACAGGGACAAATCGCTCTACAGCAAAATCCTTTTAAACATAAGAAAACACTTTTTTTACCGTGAGGGTGGTCAAACAGTGGAATGTGCTGCTCAGTGAGGCTGTGGATTCTGCATCCTTGGAGCTACTGAAAATTGAGCTGCATGGTCCTGGACAGCCTGCTCTAGTGACCCTACTTGAGCAGGAATTTGGGCTAGATAAGAGGTCCCTTCCAATCTCAATGATACTTTAATTAACTTCAGATAATTAAAGAACTCTGCATAGAAATTGTGAATCTATGGTCTCACATTTTACCAGAATAAGTTAAAACTTTTAGAATCCTTATCAGTATGTGTTTGTAAAGCATTACAGCAGAATAGGAAAGCATAAATCAGTTCAGAGAATGAGAATTGAACTTAATGTTTATTGAAGCTCATCAGTTGAGAGACACATACTTTATTTTAATCTGAATCCTGAGAGTAAAAGTAAGTACATGGAAACTCTTACATATGGTAAGATCATTTTTTCCATTTGCTCTTTGGTTTCATAATGTCAAACTCAGTTTGGATTTTTTTGTCAGTGTAGATGATGCTGAATAGATGGATGACTTCTATTAGCCCTCATAACATGTCTTTTGTTGCCTCTTGTAGAGAACACAGCAAACATCTCAGTCTTTTTGTTTAAGTTGACAGCGTTGGATACTCAAGGGCACCATAACTAATTCTGGCTCTGCAGTGTGTTTTCAATGGACATTCATTTAAAAATTATTGCAAAAATAGTCATATACTTCATATTCTTTAGTGTTCAAGACAATGTATAGCAGGGGTTTCTTTGTGTAAAACAATAGCTTTGTCAAGACCAAAGTCAGCAGTAAATTGCATCTTCTAGAGGCTGCAGTTTTCCCAGGCTCTATTCTGTCTTTGAGAAATTCTGATTTAATTTTTTTTCCATTTTTATTCAGTGACATAATCCTTTTTAATTTCTCCCCTTCAATGCGACCAAACTGTGATAGAGAAATCATACAGGTGTCTTTCCCACTCTTTTTTTGCAACTGAGGGAAGTGCATGAGTGGGGGGAACCAAACTTACAATGCCTTCTGAGTATGGAGATGATGGTACTAAGATGTGGGAACCAAACAAAACTGGACATTTTTAGCTATATCATGCAATTTGAGAAAGTTGTAAATTGATGTGTGCTATCTAAAAACATAAGATACATGATTTGGGAGAATTCCTGTTTGCACAGTGTTGTCTCTCAGAGGTCCTATATTTTTTTCTTGTTAGACCTGCTTGACTGACCACAACCATACTACTGCATTGCAAGGTTTTAATGAAGGTCATGCAGCTCATAAATACAAGGCAATAACTGTAAAGTGCTGCTTGCTTTTTCATGCATAGCACACTCTTTCTACAGGTAAGGTATTTGTACAACTAGTATTTTGCGCTTTAAAATTTGTCCCAGAATACAGACGTATAATTGAAAATCAGTGGGTGCCTGACTCAGACTGGGCATGTAAATACCTTTGAAAATGAGATGTCCATTAAATCTTTGTGCTTTGGATTTTTGATTCAGTGGGAGTTCTGCCATGGATGTCAAGGAGATAGGATTTAATCTTCACCTATATTTTTCCTGTTCTGCTTTGCAAAACAACATTCTGTGACAGCTCTAGGAAAAAGGAAATTCATTACAAAGCTATGAGCATGCTTATATATATTTTTTATCATATAATACTGGGGTATGCCAATAGCAATTTTTTCACTCAGTCTCACAATCTGTGAAACTGATTGTGTTTTGCTATTGAAATCAGCAAAGTCCGTACAAATTTTGAACACTAATTTTGAATGTAACGTGTGGAGAGGTGAGGTAATACTAAATAATCAATATAGCCTTTTCCAAATGTGTTCGTTACTTTGTAAGGAGTACAGTTAGCTTGGCTGTCAAGCTTCTTCAGGTTAGGGCTTTATACTATGCCTTTTGTGTTGAGGTTAAATATGCAGGAGGCTGTATGTAGGATTACTCAGTATGGAGAAAACTACCTGAAAGTAAAAGCAAGCCACCTCTGTAACCAAACATCGAAAACTACATTTTTACTTCCTTTGGAAGGAAAAAAGGGTGACTACCAAACCGTACTATAATACACAGTGGTTTAGGGCAACTGACATAAATGGGAACAGAAACATTTGTTATCCAATTTTGCTTTCCCCTGGACAAATGGACTTAGTGTAAATTTTTTTCAGTCCGTAAGCTCTGTTGTGTCTGGACAGCTATTTCTTCAAATTGGGCTTATTTTCTAGTGGTATAAAACTCTTCATCTACATTGTGGATAGAGTGCATTAAGCTATTTCCTGTGGTGCACAGCTGGAAGCCATTCTGTGCTGCAACATTTTGTTTTGTTTTGTCCCAGTTTTTTCTCCCCACTGTGTTCCCACAGCTTAGCACAAGCTCTGCACTGCAGCAGACAAGTCTCTCTTTTTCCAGTGACACTTCTTAGAACATCTGAAATTGACATATTCTCTTTTGTCTTTTTAGTTACAAATTCAGTGGCGAACAGCTCTGCTTCACTGCATGAACATTTCAAAGTATTCTATAGACTAGGAAGATTGGCTTGAAAAGTTAGACATATTTAGGCAGGCTGTTTTATTTGCTTCTTTGAAGAGACTAGGGATATTTTGAGAAGATTGAAGGAAATACACAGTGCCAAATACTGGTCTGTTTAGAAGAGAGAAGAGGAATATGCAGGCCTTGACAGAGGTTTCTTTGAAGGAGAAAAACATTTTCTTAGTTCTGATGCTTTAGTAAGACACAAAGATATCCCAGATTTGGTAAACCAAAGTTTGTCTTCTGTCTTGGAAGTATTTTAAAAATATTATTAAAAAACAATAATGATTTTTTTTTTTTTTTAGTTAACATTCTGTTTACACGTACAGGGACTGAGATTATTTATATTAACTTTAACCTCAGTAAAATGGGGTGCTGATTTTATCACTGTGTAATCAGAATGTAGACATCAAATAATACTGCATGCAAAATTTCGTGTGCCAACCATTATCTGTCAAGAAGAAAGGTAACAGAGCCTTCTATCAGTATCTTTGCAGTGGTCTTTCTTTTTACGATTGTATTCTATCTTCCCCAGTCTCTCCCACTCAGACAGTTCATCTCCATGCAAAGATCTCCATTGCCATCTTCCATCTCCTACCACGAACTGGTGGTTCTTTATTTCTCACTCAAGGTGGCTGCCGCTTCCTCCGTGCAGTAGCAGAAGCCTGACAAAGGTTATAATCTTGGTCTTGGTTCTTCACTTGTGCTTCCTGGTTCTGTTGTAGTGCTGGAGTGTCCTTCTAGTGAGATGTATCCCACCAGTTGCTCTGCAGATGTAGGATTCTGATGTGATTGAAACGGTATTTGCAATTCTCCATGGGTTATGTGAAGAGTAGGAAAGAAAACATGTCAGAACTGGTAAGTGATAGAAAAACTAATGTACAAGATAATTATTTTGTTTACATTCATATCTATTTTCAGTGGCCCTCCTTTGCTGTAGCTGCTCCTTGACATATCTTACAAGTAGGTTACTCCAGTGACTATCCCCACTTCATAATGAACCTGTAATCACCATTCAGGAGCTGGAGATGTAGTTAATAGCTTTGATTTCCCACAGGAATCCCTCCATCCTCTCAGCTAGGGAAATAGAATGTGCTCTGAAGGTCAATCAGTGCTATTTGGAGGGAGAGTGAGAGTGAGAATGAGATTGAATTCAACAGCTGACAGACTTTATGAAAATGTCTTGTACCTGCTACTTGTGCAGCTCTTGTTCTTCTGCTGATCTGAACTATTGCAATAAAGTATGTGGAAAATCTGTCAGTTTGGCAGAGAGGTAGGTAACTGGGCATGGAAAAAGAGGGCAGGGTGCCAGGCATCACACTGGTGGGTTTTATTCCACCGGTAGTCAATGAGCTTATATGAACTGGAGGCTGGTGAGAAAACATGAAAAGTACACGAAAGAAAACTGGGCTGTTATTTTCCTTTATGCAATGAGATTAGGAAAACATAAGAAAATGATTTGGGTAATAACTGCTTTGCGGCAAACTGCAAGAACATTGCCAATCTCAGAGAATGTTCCATAGAATAAGAAGCCATTAATGAGACCTCTATAGATGCAAGGTAATGATGAGAAGTAGTGTATAGGACAATGGCTGTTGGAAGAAATTAATACTGGAAAAAATATTATGGTTTCATTAGCAATGCCACACAAAATCAAAGTTACAGTTTCTACTCCATTATGGGTGGACCTTGATGTTGGGTTTAATGTACTACCAGCCTTAGTAAGAAACAACTACAGGTATATATGAGAAGCAATATTGAGGAAAAATGTGAAAAAAAGAGAAATATAGTGATACCTCCCTGGATAAAACCCTGCAACAAGCAGTGATTCAGGGATTTTCTGAACTGACAACTGTACACCAAGCCCTTCATGTTTAACAGACCCAGATAAACCCTTCTTCTACGTACTAATCTAATTTGGTTTTAATGCATTCCTGCCTTTGGAATAAAAACTTTTTATTGTATAATTTATTCATGTATTCTAGAATTTAATTTCTATCATACTGAAAAGCAGATCCATTTATCAACACACAAAAAATCCCAATCAGTGTAGAAAAATTCTGTCCGATAAGTTGATTCAATACCTCCAGATCGTGGTAGAAAGGTAACTAAACTTACTATGTTCATTTCCAAATGTTCACTTAGTAAACCCACTTCTGATTTTATATACATCTCCAAGTCAGTTCTTTTCCCAGTAGAAGACTCTCAGCCTATTAATGTACACATTCAGATGTTGATCCACAGCTGTGATCTTGTCACACTTCATCTTTTTTTAGTTCTACCATGTTCTTTTGGAGATGAGAGATCACAGAATTATAGAAAAGGAATATCATACAGTATTTAAGTTGTCATTATGGATGGATTTATGCAACTATGTAATGACATTTTGTTTCTATTCATTGAGCTAATATTTTCATTGAAATTTCCGTAACAAAATTTTCAGGGCTTATAATAGCTAGTGCAGAGGCTATTATATTTTCCTCCTGTACATTAATTTCCATTCCTCTATTTCATCTGCTGTGTTATTGTCTAGACACACCATACTGAGAAATTTTTCTACCACTCTTTGTGATCTGCCCTTATTTTGATTATCCTGCATCATTTCTGTCATTAATAAACTGTTACCTTAGTTTTTACCCTTTTTTCCCAAGTTACTTATGTAACTGTTGAACAAAAGAGGATTCAGCAAAGATTGCTGTGGTTTTCCAGTGTTACTCCCCATTTCCCTTTTTTGTTATTGTTATCTCATGAGAGGTCATTCCCTCACATGTCACTATAGCTTAGTTCCTTTAATGGCCTCTGCAGAATCTTGTCAAAAATCTGTTTATCTAAATATGTTGAACTCGGTGAATCAATTACACCTACATGCCTGCCAACATCTACAAAGAATTTCAGTATTGATAGGGATGACTGGTGAGGACTCTGAAAAAAAACCCAACACTAATCCCAAGCATCCACTATTTTTGTCTTTAAGATAGATACTCAGATCTGCTTTGATAACTGTTTAAAAAACTGGTAATGTAGTTAGCACTTTGGTACCACACCCTACTTAACTAGAGCACTGGCAGTGTACAATGAATGCATCTGAGTTTGTAGGCAAAACCCAGCTGTTCCTGCGGATTTACTGCTTTTCATTTCTACCATTTTTTTCCTAAAACTCTTTCTGTTGACAATATGTGTCAAACTTACCACTAATTCTGTAGCAAGTGAAGCAGCTTGCTTGATTACCCTTGCATGGTACACCATTTTAAAGAGTTTTTTCCGTTTCTGTGTTATTTTCCTTTCATAGTCTAATCACCTGTCAACACTAAACAAACTATTGGGTTTCCATGCTCTAAAAGCTCCATGGAATGTGTTCCATGCTTAAAAACCAAAGTGGAGAGCAAAAAGATGACCATGCCTATTCATAGGTGAGAATCTGAGACTGTTTTTCTTTTCATGCAACAGAAGTCTGTTGAAAACCAGAAATTGAACCCAAGCTGCTAAAATCACTGCCTAATTACAAGACAATCTTTTCTGCCTGTTTCCTCCATGCAATTTTGGTATTTTTTATTGGTTGAAATGAATGCTAATCTGTTTTTTACCAGTGGCACAAAGGAAGGAAAAGATTGATGTAGCTGGCAGTTGAAGGGAGTAGAATTTCTCTGCTTGCACTTGACCTACACAAAATAAACATAATGGGTTTCTGACTCAGAGGCATACTACCCAGTCTTTGCACTGGAGCAAATGATTACTAAAGGTATTTGGCAATAAAAATAACTCTAGCAGATCAAGTTTTTGGAAGTATTTGATAGGAGGATGCCCACAGAATTCAAGGTGCGATTGATAACTAGATAAACTGTAATTTAGTGAGAAATTGAATTTTAAGATGCACAATACTAGCACACCAATTTTAAAATATTTCTTCTATATGATTATGACCATGAAAAATAAGGCTAAATTCTCTAAAAAAAAAATAATATGAATTGTGGTGTCTTGAGCTGTCTTGCCTTTCTCCTGGGGATTTACAGTTGGACAGATGTGAATCTTAGAAAGGGTGAACAGTGTACACTGGCATCATCAACATTAATATTTTTATTTCATATGCAAAGGGACTAACTAAAGGGTTCAAGACAATGGTTTCATCTTCTGTATTGCTAGAATCTTGTGCCTATGTTGTGAAAGTATTATATATATAAATTACTAGAAAGCAAGCAACATGAATAGTATTGCTTCCTCTATTCCATCTGGCTTGCACATCAGATGTTCTTTAAAAGCAAATCTTTATTTTGGGCTATACAAAGCAGTATCATAGAATATCTCGAGCTGAAAGGGACCCATAAGGATCATCAAGCCCAACTCCCTGCTCCTCGCAAATAATTATTGAAAAAAAATTCAAATATGTAGTTGTTAATTGTAATCTTTAACTTGTTAAAATTCCAGGGCTGGGAAATGTATCAGTATGCAAGTGAAGTGCTGGGTGCAGTGTAGGAACACTTCAGGCACCTTTTGCTCTCTGCCTGTCAGATCAACTCCTGCAAGCCTGCAGGGAATGCGATGTGATGAACTTCTCTGTGAGGTGCTGGGACCTGGACATGGTCTCTTCAGTGAAACACCCAATACTTGTTCCGGTGCCCGTGTTTGTACTGATTATGGGCAAGACTGTTTTGGTAGTTTTGCCCTAAGCTGCTGTGTACATAAAAGAGGTTAACTATGAGTGAAATTATGTTCTAATTGATGACTTATGTACTCTTCATTTGGTTAAGTAGAGTTAAAGCTTAGAACAATGGTATGATTTGTGTATGGGTGTATAACATACAGTATTTTTATAGCTGTGTGAATGTGGAGGATTTTTGGCTGCTCTTTTTCAGCTGTTCCATTTTTTCTTGAAGGATTTGTTTATTCTCCTGATGCCATGTACAGCAGTTCCTTGTGTGTAGGATCATTCTGTCCTTTTTATGAGGTTCGCTTCTGAGGGAATAAAATGCCTCCAAACCAAATGCCAGACTCTGTGTTAAGACTAAATGATTACTGGATTTTATGCTATTAACTTTGTACAACCTAAAAAGAGAATAATAAGGCTGTAAGTCAACATAGGAAGTTCCACAGCTAGTAATTAATCTGCTCTGCTAAAGCTTACACAGATTTTTACCCTGTGCCTCCATTGTGGAAGGCAGCAAATACCACTGAATGCATTGAATAAAAATACAAGAACAACTGTATAGATTTTAAAATGCGATGAAAATGAGCTGTAATCTATATAGAAGCAGCAAGCTACACGATCAATAAAATCTCAACTATTGATTGACTATACAAATTGGACAGGTTAGTAACTAATTGGTTTCTTTGCTCAAAGAGTATGTTTAACATGGTTTTAAAATGAGCATGAGAGTCACTGACTCGCAATGGCAGAGGACAGCTGTACCATGACCAGCTAAGCTTGGTAATTAAATGGCGTACAGGTTAATTAGAGACAAGCAGGGGACTGGAGTTACAGGACTGAAAGGAGTCAGTTGAATAGTGTTGTCCATCTGTCTGTGGAGGAGGAAAAGGAATGTCATTATAAAGGGAGCTTCATCAAGTGTACAATAATTGCAAATTGAGTTTTCATTAAAGCCTTATTTTAAGGTTAAAATAGTAAAATAGGGTTAGAAGCTGAATGAATTGCAGAAGAGTGGGTTTGGAGCCAGTGGAAATTGTCATCAAATAAACCGCAATATGATCCCAATCCATACCTCAGATTTTTTTGTCGTTGTTTTGGTTTAACCTGCAGCCATGGCAAATTACGGTTTTGAAGATGCAAACCTGATTGATTTAATGTGAGGGGCTAATGTATACATTCAGCACATCATATCGGTTTGTCTCTATGGATCAATTTTATCACGGCTCAAAGGTTTTGATCAGTATTTAGTGGGAAGGAGAGTAACCCACTTAAATGATTGATCTTTGTATGGTTTATAATCTTTACAGTTTACAGTTATATAGAATTTAGTTCAGCAGAGCACTCAGACATGTGCTTAAGTGCTGTGCTGAATAAGAATTATAATACATCACTAAGCATGTGCACCTGAAAAAAATAACAGTGCTACCATAAAAGACATAATGTTGTATATGTCTATATTATACTCTTCTTGAGGAAAGGGAAACAACACATGGCAGATGCTATTCATGTTTCTCCATGAATTACTCAGCTGCTCTGATGACAAAGGTTACTATGAGGTCCTAAGCAGAACAGTAATATAGTGTAATACAAGTGATGCAGTCTGCGAAGTGAAAGCTTTCCCGTGGAGATGTGAGGAGAAAAGAAAAATAATAAAGAGTTTTCATAGGTGATTTGTGTACAATGTTTCAATGTCCAATTGAGTAGGAGGACAAGGTTTGATTAGGAAAAAAAAATAAATTATGATGCTTTGTATGTTTCCATACTTTACTTTCTCCCTTGGTGTTCTGCTGTTGTTGAAGATCTAACCAGAAGTTACCAATTTGAATTTTAGAAGGGAATGAGGAGGAAACCATCAGTATAATGGCTTTATTCTGACGTCTAAATTTTGGATTCAAAACCGAAGTTGGTGCTTTTCTGTGCTTCGTTACTTCCATAGTTGTTGAAAATTAAGCCTTCTCCTTTAACACTGTAATGGGTCCTGCTAAATTCACCTTGCCTCTGTTACTTTTGTTTATGATTTTATTTTCTTTTGTTTGCAGGGTTGTTTCCTGCAGTGCTGAACCTGGCTACTAATGCTCTCATCACAACTAATGCTACCTGTGGAGAAAAGGGTCGGGAAATGTACTGCAAACTTGTTGAACATGTTCCTGGACAGCCTGCAAGGAACCCTCAGTGCCGTATTTGTGATCAAAGGAGCAGGGTTCCACATCGTACGTGGGCCATTTTCACTTTGTTCTTTCAAAAAGATTTTTTTCCAAAGGTTGTAGATACTCAGCAAACAATACTGTAGGTCACCAGCCCAATTATTATGAAGTGTCTGTCTCTTTCTTGTTAAATTAGGTTACCTGTCTCTTCCATCGGTATCTCAAAAACTGTATCTCTTATGTATACTCCTCAAACTGAACTTTCTAATTCAGATACTTAAAAGTAGAGCACCTAAATTCATGTTTAGAAAAATTAAGTATGTACCGCTGTTGAATTCTCCTGCTATATAGTAACCATGAATGAAAACCAGATGACTTTTACCTGCATACCTACATGTGGAATTTGAACATTTTGACCCACGTAAGCAACATCTGAAATTTCAGTTTAGGGCCAACTCGTTTTATTTTCTTTTGTTCTGGGATATTTTTCTTCTTCATTTGATGTTAATTCAATTTCACTGAGCCAGCAAAAAGAAGATAAGATAATGGAGCATGTTTGGTTTAATTGCTTAGTTTTTCGTATTAAAATTGATCTTTGCTAACACTGCTTTCTAAAGACTACCCAGAAGCAAAACCAGTTTTCAAGTATAAATTTGTTATCATCTGCTTCAGAGACGCATATTTCTAATAGTTGGGAAGATTAGAATTAAAAAAAATTCTTAGTCCAGTCATACAAGTTTGATTTCATGTGACCTAGCAGTGAAAGACATGAGTAGCATTAACATTGCTATATTTTTGTGAGTATGTTGGCACTGCAGATGGTAGAGCATAAAGATGCGCTTAAGACAGCTTTCACTGGAATAGGTAAAATGTTGGAAGAAGCACAGCCACAGAAGCATGGAGACAATTTTTCTGTTTTTCTGGCTGCTTCCACCTGAAACCTAGCTCAGGTGTATTTATACCTCATGGTAAAGCACATTTAAGCATGTGCTTAAAACCACAGGGCGGGGTGGGGGTAGACAACATTTAATCTACCTGCTTGTTCCAGACAGCATGAGCTATCGATGGCTGTAGCTTTCCAGACAGAAGCTTCTTCAGCTTCTCCTTTAGAAACTTCCTTCTAGGGCCACCCTTCCTAGAGTTATTTTATTCATTACAAAGTCTTTCTTTAATAGGTAATCTGCATCTTCCTTGCAGAAATTAATGTTATCTTTTTCCTAACTTCAGTCAATACAAGAAATCTATTATTTCCTTTTTCTATACTCAAGTATTTTACTTAATTGAGGGTTGATGATACTGCTTTATCCAGTTTCTGCACTAAATGATCTTTTGTCTTTCTCCTCAAAGGTTGGATTTTCTAGAACTCTTAACTGTGCAAATGGCAGTTCTTTGGATTCTCTAGAGGATTTAATCTTTATTAGAATTCACCTGAGCAAGATCTTACCAGCAGTGCATAGAGATCAGTCTTTGCTTCAGAATGAATACAATATATGACTGTTTACATGTTTTGCTTGGATATTTCCCCTTTTTAATGTGTGACACCACTGAGAAATATATAGCTAGTTGTCCATTATAATCCCCACGTGCATTCCTGCTAAATGGCTACCTATTCATTTACTCCCCATCATGTATTTGCAAAGCTAATTATAATTGCCCCAGTACAGACTCCTTCATTTGTCTGAACACAGTTGCAACCTATTTTTTTTCCCTCAAGATAGTTTTCCAAGTTTCAATATCTTTTTTAATTGAAGTAAATGCTGCCTTCTGAGGAAAGTTCATATGATTTTGTAGCAATATAAGCATTAAAAAAAAGTTGTACTAAGTAGTGTGTCTCATTCAGAGAAGATTTCAGGGGTTTTTGGAACCATTCCAACTGGCAGAAACACTGTGCAATAGATTCTTTCCTTTCTTTATAGATGGGTATTTAGAGACACATGCACATCTTACAAGGGTTTTTTTTCTCTATATAATTTGTTTAATTCAAAACCCAAACCTAAACCAGAACCGGATTGCTTTGTTCCCATGTCCTGCTTATGATATTAGATAGTGTACACAAATATATATGTGTATGCACAGACGTGCATATATATACATATATGTATATAAATGCCATCTGAATGATTTGCATCTGTGTTTCCCCTCACTCCTACTCTCTTAAAAACTTGAATCTGCCCAGCTTCATAATGTCTGGTCTTTTTTTGCCAACCACATCTCATTTTAAGGTTTTAAAATGTTCATTTGGCAGAAGGAAGTGCCTTTTTTAAACAGAGATGGCTCATTAATAGGAGAGCCATGTAATGTAACCAGACTTTAAATGATCCCCCTGGAATGTGCAAGTCTGGAGTGCCTCCCCTTAATTACCGTAGTAGAAAGTGAACACGAATTCCCTGGTTAATCACATGTGAGCCCAAATTAAAGAGCACAGTTTGATAGACTCACTCTGTAAGTTCTCCCCCTTGCCATCCACCAGGGAGGTTAGTCGAACTGTATTTGCAATCCAGTCGGTTTTACAAATACTATATTATTTTTCCCTTACCTTTTAAATAGGCAAAACATGCCAGCAATTAATCAGTCTTTTCAAATTAATTAGGATTAAACTTTCATAATGGTAATTACAGCTAATTGTTGATTCATCTCCCAGCCCTCCTTCTCATGATTTACCTTTATATCAATTTTACCTGAAGAGACTTACATCAAAATTTCCGATTAGACAGCTTCTGTCACAATCACTGAAGAGCTCTGAGTTGGATTTACAGGTGATTTTTGCTAGCACTCATTTAAAGCCAAGGTTTGTGAAAATGATCAGAGCTGTGGGAACTGAGAACATGTAAAGCATGGGTGTGTTTTGCTTTTCCCTTCAATATACTTGTAGCACCCGTATTCTAACTTGCAAATGTTGGTGCCCACTAATGCCACTGAATAATCTGATATTTAAATGAAATTTTTTGGCATTTTCAATTCCAAGGGCTTATGCCTTCTCTCACTCCCACAAAGCACTTTAATTGTATCTTTAAATATGTTCAGACATTCTGGTTTTCCTTAATGAGCTAGGACTCCTGTCCTCCACAGGTGGTTGATATAGCAAAAAGCTGAAGACACAAAGACTGTCAATCTGGCTGGTTGATTTAAGTAATAATTAAAATAAGAAGTAAATTAAGCGGTCCATGAATTAATTATTTGCAATTCTAGGACTAGCTAGTAATGAAGCATATTCCAGTTTTATATCAAGAAAACCTGTCAGTTTAGAAAGCTATCATTAATGAGAGGTGTAGTATTTCTGTTTTGTTATGTTCTCACAGATAGAACTTGCATAGAAGAAACCTGCTATATTTAAATTTCCTTTGAGCTATTTTCCTCATAATGTACAGACTTGCTCTAGCCAATTAGGGGCTTCAAAATATGGATCTTTGTACATTTTAAAATTGAGGTTATGATATTCTCTATTTTGTACAGGAGAGAAACACAAATTGACTACAAAAAGTAAGCTGGAAACATTGAGTGCAATTTTTCTCAGTCTAAATGACATTAAAATACTGTGCAAGCAAACTTCAATAATTTAGAAGATCCTGAAATCTAGGAAGAGTTCAAGTCTGTAAATAAATTCTTATCCCTATTATTTGGGTTTTATTTGGGACACTACAGCAGTGTAAATGTTGACATGAAAAGTAATGCATCTTGGATTTTGATATGTATTATAACCAAGCAAACTTTCTTTATATGTCTGTACATGAGTCAGTTTTCCGGTTGAGAAATACATCCTGTAATGATTTCTGAATCATTTCCTGAATTATTTCCATGTGTGCTTAGAAATGTCTTAGATATGCAAGTACCAGTATCGCTTTAATCTCTGCTTTCCTTGCACAACATATCTCAGGTTCCTCATTTGTTGTTTCTGTTGCAACATTTAATGACTTTACAGTACCTGAAACTTTGGAAGACTGCAGGAAGTGTTTACTTGATTTAGACGGTTACATTTTCTGTAGAATCAGGAGAGCCTCCAAATGCATTTAGGTGTTCTGAATCACCTTCTTGTGATCCTAACCAAAATGAAACAACTAATGTTAGATGAGTATTCTAGTAAAAATAAGTATGACTTCCCCAAGAGTAAAAGCAAAATTAATTTGCCGGTCTTTTATTTTAAAGTGCCGACTCATTATTTCTGTAGTTGTCTTAAAATCTAGATTTTAGATCTAAAAACGATTTAAATCTCCTAATAATTCTAAAATATATTAATGTATTTCTGCTGTTCTAACAGAGCGACATCCAATAACAAATGCAATTGATGGCAAGAACACTTGGTGGCAAAGCCCTAGTATCCAGAATGGAATTGAATATCATTATGTGACCATCACGTTGGACCTCCAACAGGTAGACTTTTGTTTGCTTGTTTCTGGAAAGGCTGTCTTTCTTGCACAATAGATCATCTGGATTATTTTTGTCTTTACTCTGTGTTGCTTTTATATTATGAATATAAACTCAAGTTCTCTGATATCTTTATAAACAACAGAAAGTTAATTTTGACTGACCCATTCATTGTAACATAACGTACCAAGTTAAAAATAATTATTTTATATATGTTTTTATGAAGTCAAGTATTAAAATTATTTTAAATATAACATTTTCAGTTATTTTTTTCCTGATAACTTTTGGTTTGGCTCTTTAAAAATAATTAAAAGATTGTTTGAGAAAAAAGTAATATGAGTAAAAGTTTCTGTTCAGAATACTGTTCTTCTTGTTTCAGTAATGTAGTACTTAAGTATTTTTGTGTATTTTTGTGTATTTAAATATACTAAAAATAGTTCAGCTGTGCTAGGGATACATGTGCATGTGATGGTTTATTTTGAGGGGCAGCCTGGGTAAAGGGATGGGTTTGACTAATGAGGTCCTTAGATAAATTGCCTCTTGTTAGTGAAACCTTGCTTGACAGATGTAGCAATACAGAATGTAGTTATTTGATGCTTATGAAAGTGCTACATAAATTCCAGTTATGTAAGCAAGAGAATTTGAGGGTAGATGGAAAATAATATTATTTGTATTATGCCAAGATAAATACAGAACAATTATCTGGTACCAAATTTATTCATAATGTTATTAAACTTGACTGTTTTGGTATTCAGTTAAGTAGGTAACAAATTAATTCCCCCCTACCCCTTAAAATCTTCTCTGGTCTGTGGCTGGCCAACATTTGTCTGCAACTTGGGTCAGACCAGAAAGAACAGAATCATAGAATCATTTAGGTTGGAAAAAACTTTTAAGATCATGAGTCCGATTGTTAACCTATCACTGGCAAGTCCCCCACTAAACGATGGCCCTAAGTGCCAGATCTACCCGTCTTTTAAACACCTCCAGGGATGGTGACTCAACCACTTCCCTGGGCAGCCTGTTCAGTGCTTGATAACCCTTTCAGTGAAGAATTTTTTCCTAATATCCAATCTAAAACTCCCCGGCACAACTTGAGGCTTGTAATTGCTATGTTTGTGCTGATAAATTCTTGCTTTAAGTACAAAATGCTTAACTTCTTTTTGTGCGATAGAGCTACAAAAAGGCAAATCTACAAGTAAAGGACTGAAAATTGTAGAACTGCATTAGATTGTGTGTTAGTACTGGTAAATATGATAGTACATGGACTGCTTTTATCGATCCCAATTTCATTAGAAAATCAGGAAAATAATTACAATTTCTTCATTTATGTAGTGCTTGGCTTTTTGAGGCAGATACAATTTTATTTTTTTTTACTTTATTGTGCAGTGTGGCCATATAAAAATAGCATATGCTCATTAGCAATAGCTAATAAAATGAAAGTAAAATATATTTAACTTTAGAAGGAGGTAAATTATTATCAGTTGTGTTGGGAAAAACGCAATATTTTTTGTTATTTTCTCCCAACAGTTGAGGTTTGCCATAATACTTAGAAAAAGAGCTTTTATTTATAATGGAGGCTAGGTTTCTAATTCATTAAAGTATGTTTGAAATATGTACCTTTCTGTTATAAAAATATGAGTTGAAAACTGGAACTGTTTGGTTCCGAGCATCTTTGCTAATTTGCTCTTAATACTTCACTTTTTAGTAATTTTGATAATCACCATCTTACCTATTTCACAAGAATATTACAGACCACCATTCATGGATGTATATGTGAAACTATTTTTTACAGTACTTTTCATCCAGCAGGTGCATAGGAGGTCAAAAAATTAATGCAGATTTATTTGGGAGTTGCTCACGTGAATTTAAATGGAGGTTAAAATGAGAGGCTGAGTTACGCTGGTTACTGAAATTGAGACTGCAGGTCCAAGCTTGGCAGGGTAGCTTCCTCGGTGTGCTAGGTTACTGCATCTATGAAGCACTCACAAATTACCCAGAGAAGCTGTCCACTGTTCTGCATCCCTGAGTCCTGCTGCTTGTGTAGGGTCTGTCGGTGAGCACTTCAAGTGCAACAAAAGTATTTCAGGTCCTGTGCGTGCAGTGTTTCGCAGGACAGAAAATAACCTTTCTCTTCAACAAGTATAGAGAAGGGAGTTGGCAAAACAGAAGTGCTTAGACTTCTGGAGAGAACATATTCCTTGTACTCACGCTATTTCAAATCCTCAAATGGTTTTATTTCACAGTGATGTGGAAGATTATTAGAGTTACCTGTAAAGCAAATTGGCAAATACACAGGAAAACCAGTTGGCAGTTTGAGGTGAGGTGGTCAGACCATCTGTTTTTGATTTCTACACACCTCAGGACACTTTCATTAACAAAATCCCTGCTGTTGTGGGGAACAAGGACATTGGCAATACCCTTGATATTGCTAAGATACTTGTGCCAGGAGCATATTTATGTGGATTTTGATTTCTTTTTTGCTATACACTTTGTGTTTTTCTAAATGGTGCTGGAATATTTTGTGGATGGTAGATGTATGGAACTTGAGTGGACCCAGAGTTAGTTCTGTTCTGGCAGAAAATTCTGGACTAACTAAATAGATCTTAATTGCCTGAGACTGTGGAGGATCAGTGCAGTGTCTGGTTAATCCTTACCAGGCATAAATGTCTGAAGAAAAAGAAAGTAGTTGACACTCAGAGCCTTGTAAGATCTCATAACGTGTACTTCATAGGTGCAAGACCAAAAATAACTGATCAACATATGTACTTGATTTCTTTATAAAACAATTGCAGTTTAACAGTTTTAAGTTCCTTAAGCTTTGATAGTGTCCAGCTCTTTCACCGTGTCTTTTCACCCTGCCTCCTGCCCTCCTTCTGTAGGAAGTGAGAAGGGAGTCCAAAACATTGTATTCTGACACCATGTAGAAATCACTGCAGTCCAGTTCTCCTGAAGCGTATTTCAGTATATTTTAGAACATAAGTTCTTAGACTTACGGACTTTACTATTTGAGTGGCACATATTATACTTTGGTAAGAGACATTTCTGAAACTATATATAAAGCTATAACTGTATAACTGAATAACAAAGTAGGAGAAGAATGCTTGCTTGCTCAGAAGCATTTTGAAAAGCATTTATGAAAAGCAGACAGCAATATTCTGTTAATGCTAAATTAATTATTTTGTAATTCTGTATTGTCCAAATATAATTTGAATCAAGGATTTTGAGCTGGTTTTGAATGATTTCTTTGCTATTTGATTCACTTTAATATCCATGAGCAGAAATACACACAAACACACACACTCATGTGTGCATGGTCACAAACGTATCACATATCCTTAACAAGGATAATGCTAGGAAGAGGAAAAGAATTGCAAAACTGAGTGATTGCTTTTGCTTCCTCTACACAAGACTGAACAGCTAAGTGGCTCTGTGGTAAAAGACAGACATGAGAGAACTAAGAAACAAGATGAATGGGAGAGATTCAGGCTGGGACAGAAAAATAACAGGATAGGACTCAGACTAGTGTTATAAAAGCTCAGTGTGGTAGTCTCTGGAAAGAGCTTAAAAGGGAGGAGAAAAGAAACCAGCTTATCGATACAGGGAAACAGAATCAGCATATGCATGATTGCCACCAAATTAAAAAGAAATATCTTTATGGAGGAAGAGTCCCATGGAAAGTACATCTTCACTCTTTGCTACTATAGGTAGAGCAGCTGCAAATATAAGAAAAAGCATATAAATTTCTGAAAGTAATATTTCACAGCTGAGTTACATATACCACATCCACATTATGGACTGTGATTCATTATTTTGTTACTATGCTTTATAATGCTTGTTTTTTAAAAATTATTTTTACTTCAAAGCTTGAATTTTGGGTTGCACAATGTGTTTATACATCTGCTGCTATGCTGAGAACTACTGTACATAATGTGAAATGTGACCTATAATTTGAACATAAAATTTGGATAAAATTTGAAACCAACTGAGGAAAAAATCTGAATATTGATACTTCAATTTTGCCTGCGTTAGCAAAGAGCGTGTCACAGTGGGAGAGAAGCAGGACAGACATGGGAGAGGAATTGTGTTTATTTGATGCTGAGAACCCAGCTCACTTGTCAGGAAATTTATTTTAGACTAGCTTTATTCTGGTCCATGGTCTGAGTCTCCATTAGCAGCTGAAATGAATGAGGGATGTCTCAGCATGTTCTTCTGGCTTAGTTCTTATCTGAAGGGAATCCAGTTTGTGAGCTCCATGACCTCTTTATGATGTGAACCCAAAGCATGTGAAAATGGGACAGCTGGGAGATTCAACTCAAAAGCATGCTCCTTACCTCAGTTAAGAAGCTAATGTGGATGTACCCTCATAAGCCCTGTGTCTGAAGAGAGTCCAGATTTTATGTTAAGCTTATGAGATGCCACACATACCAAAATGATATTTCCCTATGTCTTAATGTAATATTATTGACCTTTGTTGGGGGAGAAGGGAAGTATGAAAGAGGAGAAACCTCCTGCAAAGAGACCTTGCTGATGGAACCTTGCTTGTCATTTGCTCCTTAGCTTTGCCAGGATGAGTGTGCAGTGTTGAGGGCTGTTTGAAAGAAACATTATTTTCAGCTGTCAGTTCCTTTGATGCACAATATTCACAAGATCCCTTGGGGGAGTACCACTCACTTTCAGAAAGGTTCATCACTGTTACACAGCAGCATGTTTGTTAGCTCAGAGAATGACTTGATGCAAGGGTGGCAAGTACTGTCTCACAGAACCATGTTGAAGATGTTGCCCAGATGTGTGGTCAGACTGAGACAGGTTACCTGTTCATAATATATTCAAATTAAAGAATGTCTGTTTTATGAGCAATTAAATTCTTATTTCCATCCCTATTTCTCTGCCTGCTTTTGGCCTTCTCCCTCTCCCTTCTAGTGTTTGACTGAGGGGGTTACAAGAAGATTGCTATAGGAAGGACTGGCTTGAGTACTTCTATAATTGCAAAAGTAAAGCTGTCCTTTCTGATTAATGATTTCTTTGTGTTTCTAGTACATGAGATATTGCCTGGTCTTTACCATCCCTTCAAAAGCCAGTCTGAAAACACATGTTCTAGGAACTGTGTCTTATTGTAAAATAAGCAGCAGAGACCATGAATTTCTGTCTGTGTCCCTGCCCAACTTATTTTCTTTACAGAAGAAATAACCAGGTTTTAGAAAAGCAGACCATTTAGAAGTTGTTGCATGATTTCTCGATTCTGGAACCATCTCCCTGTTGTCTGGTTTCAAAGAACTACTGGAACCCGTTGTGTGGGTCTTTGTCTATGCAGTCAAACCCCACAATTAGATTCAATTAAATTAATCCTTTAGGGATTGACTGAAGTCAGTCTTACAGCCACAGTGAAATATAAGGTAAATTGGATGGTAAGATATTTCACAACAACATTTAATATTCACAACTTCCTTTAATACAGATTTATGTTTTCTTATTTTCACTAATAATAGTTCACCAAACAATAGCTAATGAATCATAATGTGTTGAGCAACACAGCCATATTAAAATAGCCTTTACATGTTATCTGCACAGTAGTACAGGAATATGTATATCACTAGACAATATTTGGTTTTCAAATTATATTTTCTCTGCTTTGGAATATCAAATACATTTTCTAGTGGGGAAAAAAAAAGTTACAGCTAGCCTTGTGTTGAATAACTTCTGATATCAAATATCAGCTAAAGGAATAAAGATAAGGTTAAAAATGCTGTTTACTTCTGTGCTACAGGAACCAGATCGGGAAAATTAAGTGCCAGTCAGTCTTCATATGTTAAATTTATATATAAGTCCAAACATTTTGCTTAGGTTTTCATTTAATACTTTCTTTTTCTCTTTTACTAACGTTTACGTGCTTCTAATATCTGAGATGCTTTCAAAACAGTTTCTGTAAAGGTGAAGCTTAAAGCATCTCTTCATCCTCAAACCAGGCAGTAATTTAACAAAAATGAGAATAATGCAAACTGAGACTTTTCACCAACAAATGCCAGTCTGTTTTGTCCATCTTCAAAAATGTTTGTCTAAAGAGAGAAATGTGAACAGAAGCAAAGTCTGTTCAGAAGACTCTAGTGCTGCAATTCCATGATTGCTGTTCCTGCCCGGTGCATCCTCCTTCCCAAACTTGCTGCAGGGAGACATTCTTGTCTCCCTTGTTCTAGCACTAGCACTTGTGCTGCCATCCAGCGAACCAGATCAGTACCTTGATACTGGAAACTACATCTTGTCTTGTTTTTCAGGGTTAGGTTTCTGCCAGATCAATTTTTTAATTTGCTTGCTCTGTGAGGTTTTAATGCCAGCATGGGGGAGGGAGCAGGAACATATTTCAGGAGGTGGTGGGGAAAACTGTTCCACCCCTCTCTGGAGCAGCTGGCACTCTTCATTGGCTTCAACTGATTGTAAAATTTTAAAGTATAAAACACTGATCTATGAGCTACAGTCCATGCCTGCAAATAGAGCTGTCACTCTGAATATTTGTTTCTGGTATTTCTTGCACATGAATCTGTTCCGAAGTAATGTAAAAATTTGAGAGTTCAAAGCATTCATTCTCTCTCTCGCAAAAAAAATAAAAAATCATAAGTGCAGTTCTGTGGCTCAGTTCTAAGTGCAGTTCTGTGGCTCAGTTAAGCCACAGCCCAACAAAGATGCAAGTAAACCCATGACAATGAGACAGTGGAACTAATTTTTTTTTTTTAAAGATGATGTATTTCTTCTGTTTTATTAAAGTCTCCAGCTATTTTTTAACGTGTAACTGAATGTTAGCTATAATACTGATGGGTTTTTTTAAAAATGTCTTTTTTTGTTTCCTTCATAGACTTGAATCTGAACATTTTAGTAATTTCCTTCATTTCTTTAGTTTCATGATTTGCTGATAATGCTATAATCGGATATCTGTTGGGTGAAACAAAGCATACTTTATCCTCCTGATATTCTTTTTAACCAAAGCAAAACTACTGGTTTTGAAGTTAGTTTATAATGAAATGATTTGAAAAAAGCAAAAAGCAAAACCAGAAAACAAACAACATATACCAGTGAGGATTTATAGCAAACTTATCTAGAAAACATAATTATTAGTACTTGTGAAAACAAACAGAACTGTAGTAAATATTTTGACAGCACAGTGAACATTTTTAAGAGCTACCTGTTTTGTATGCTATTAGCAAGTACACTTCATTCTATGTGGCTTTCCAGCTGGCTTTCCCTTCATGGGAAGGAGAGAATATGTATGCACTCTGGTTACAGGTGTCATACAGGCCTTGGTTCTTGTCTCAGAAGAAAGTTTTCCACATTGGTATCACTCAGACAAAAGCCTGGAGAAAACCGCGTGACCTTTTTCCTTAGCTAAGGGTTGAGAGTGCACATTGATGGCAGCTGTAACTCCAGCAGAGCCTGCTGCATGCAGCTTTTAGGTGTTCTGACAAACAAGTCTTAGTGAAGTTACTCGAGCTGACTTTCCCATAGCATTAAAAAAGAAAGCTTTTTGTAAGTGGTGCAATATTATGTGGAGGGAGTACTCTTCAATGCATTCTGAAATGCGAAGAAGCCATTATTGTCCTGAAAGATCAGTTGTAATACCCAACCTATAAATTGCTGCTAGCGAGATTTATTTGTGTTAACAATAAATCTTCATAGGAGTATTTAGCCCAGTTTTTTTAATGCTCCCCACTCAATCAGACCATAACTTTATTGTTTTGTGTTTAGTCAGAAAGATTTCTAAGTAAGCAAATCCTTTCAGCTTCAGTTCATAATACATGCTGACAAAGAGTAAAAAAATCATTTAAGAATTACTAGTTTTTCTTTCTGAGGTTACTTACCTTACATTTTCCCTGGATAACTGCAGTAAATACATATACCACTTTGCCTTTTCTAATTTTGGCTTTAACCAAGAGAGCTATTCACCTTTCCATCCTTCAGGCAAATAGTTTCAGGATATAGGTCCTAAATACTCTATTGTAACCTTTGAATCCAGAGTGACACACACGTGTCACAGTGACATGAATGCAAAATTTTCTTCGGATTTTGTACTACTGGCAGTTCTGGTTCTAAAGAAAGTCACAATGCCTAGGAGAATGGTGGCATGACAAGTAATGGGATCATAGGATTCTCAGTCTTTAATAGATTTTGCTCTCCTTGCTGAAGAAATATATTGTCATTGAATAGTTTATGATGAATAAAAAGCTAGCTAGAAAAATGAATTTTGCAGCTGACAGTGGTGGTCATGAAATAATGCTTCTGTTGTGCTAGCCATTTATCACAAAATTATTATTGAAATGTAAGGTCTATACTACAAGATGGGCAACAAGATTCAGTAGTACACATGATGAAAACTGTCGTAACAGAAAGACAGCTGAATATGTGTTGCGATAGGTTATTAATTGACTAATTTGTGTTTTGTAAGGTTTTGTGTGTAAGTTAAGATTTAGGGGAGTAGGAACAACTCCTAATAGCAAGACAGTACCTTGTCATATGAATGTCATGTAGTGCTTTGCAGTATTATGTCAGTATATCAACAATTATTTGATGAAATATGCTTCAGTTTTTGTTTTTAATTGCCTTTAAGCTAGCAGGCTGTACAAGTGTTCAGATAGCAGTATATGGCATGGGGTAAAATGCTGCTACTTTTAATAATGTGTGCAGTAGGTCAGAGCTTGGTCAAGAACATTGAATAAGACTTGCCAAGAGGTTTTCCTCGTCTGTGCAATTTGTTGGTGAATCTGAAACCACTCTAGGAAAAAGTAATAATGGTAGTAAAGTAAATGTTTAAATAGGTCTTGGGGCTGCACAAAATAATCCCTGGTTCTGAACATTGAAGAATGAATACATATGTATACGTTCCTTTCATCAATTTTTTCCCTTTTTCCCTTTATGCTCCATGAAGGCCATCTGCTGCCGATCACATGCTCAGTGGAAGCACTTAGAGACTCATTTATCAATGATGTAGTTTAGACAGTCAGTAGAAACAGTCATTAATGTAGCTCTTTTTTTTTTTTTTTTTTTTTTAATTTGGACTAATGTGGACTAAGTGACTGAAGAAGCTTAGAGAAGGGTATGTATTAGATCTCTCCAGCTACGAAACATGGAAAACCAGACACTTGGTCTGTTCTTAAACAGAACATACAACTTTGTAGTGAAGATAAACCCTTTGCTTGGTTCTGAGTCCTAATGTGTTATGTCTTCTAAGTTTTCATAAGTAAATTCTGATTGTGGAAGGGGACTATGAGATGGAAATATATAAAATTACTCATCTTACAATTAAGCGTTTATATCACGTATATCCCCTGCTATGCCAAACAGCAACATAGCCACATCTAAAGCAGTTCTCAGGATAATTTAAAAAGTATTAAGAACTAAAAACAAAAATGAAAACTGAGCATGCATGCACTTTTTTGATCTGGGAATCAGATTTAGTTTCTCATTTCTTTTCCATTTTCTTCCTTCGTTGTGTATTTTTTTGAAATTTCCAAAGTTCAGTGACATAAGGACAGTTCAGAATCACTCCCAGAATATATTTTTAAGCCTTTTTAATCACTATCTTGTTTAGCTAAAGAAATGAGGGATGGTTCATATGAAGAGAGTGAAGAAAAGAAGCAGATGAGGCTGAAAATATTTTGGAAAAAAGTCTTTATTTTTTTTATTTGAAGATTCAAGTTACTACTTTGTTCATGTTTTCATTGTTCAAGTTGTTCATATTGCACAATATTTCCGACTGATATGGAGAGATTGTGTCATGTTCAGGGAATCGGTATAAATTGGTGTAATGGGTATAAATATGCCTATTTCATATTCACAATGATCTTAACCTCAAAGAGCTCACAATCAAAATCAAATAAAAATCCCAGTTCCTCGAGATGATGCCTCTTATCATACATTATATATGGTGAATAACACGTCCTTTTTTCAGAGAACTCAAAGTAAAAGCTTGGAAGATATCAGCAGGGAAATGTTAAAGGTTTAAAAGTTGATAATGCAGAAGGTACTCTATGCTAACAGTACAACAGTTTCAGATGTTTGTTTGTATTCCTCTCTACAAGGTGGGTAACAGATAGATGTCACCTCACTAAATAACAAACATTTATTTATATACTTTTTAGCACCCTGCAGAAAAGTCAGAAACCATAACATTGAAAAAGATCTTTAATTTCACATTGATAAAATTAGTGTAGCTTGAACTTGCTTTCTGCTGTACAAAAAGGAAATCTGAATAACTTGACAGGATACATCCCAGGGTCCTGAGGTAATTCGCTGATGTAGTTGCTAAGCCACTTTCCATTATATTTGAGAAGTCACGGCACTAAAGCGAAGTCTCCACTGACTTGGGAAAAGGGGGTATCACACCTATTTTTGAAAAGGGCAATAAAGAGGACCCTGGGAACTACCAACCAGCCAGCCTCTAGTACAAGATGTACCTGCTTAACACAGGAGGGTTGGACTAGATCTTCAAAGGTTCCTTCCAGCCCAAACCATTCTATGATTCTATAAGAAAAGTAAGCATTCTCTAGGAAAAGCAGATTCTTTTGTGCTATTCCTGTATCTGACTGGTTTCATCTATTTTAAAATTAATATTCACTTTACGGAATTAAACTATAAATAATTGGTATGAGTCTGTAATAGGTGAGGAGATTGAGAACAGTTTTTAAATGTGTAGGTTCCAAGGTTTGTGCATTGTAAAACTTTTAAATGGAGCCTAAAATAACGGCTATGACAGTTCTTTCCTTCTCAAGGTGGAGGAACAGACAGGTCACTCTTAAAAGGCAGCTGGTGAGATGACGCTGCACGGAAATTGAAATCAGAAAACTTTACTCTGGGTGCTCTCAATGCTACTGGACCCAGGCTGAGCGTGAATTCTTGGATCAAACAAAAAAACAAAGTGGGGAGGGGGAGGGGGGAGTGGAGTTTTTTTGTGTTTTAGCACCAAAACAGAAGAACCACCTTTTCTGTCTTTCTATTGTATAGATTTGAAGAAGAAAGGTTTGAATATTGGCATTTCCATCTATTTTCCTTTCCTCACCATACACTCTCGCCATGGAAAGAAGTGGTTAGCCTTAGGAAATGAAGAAAAAAAGAAATTGCTTTTTGCTATTACTTGAAAGCACTGTCGAAAGAAATTACTAACTGTAGCCCTTGGTTCTGGTGTACACTAGGCCAGTGATGAGCAGCTAAAATGGTCAGCAAAAAGCAGCTATTCTTTTTGAGGCCTTCACAAACAACTTAACAGTGGGTAATGGAGAAAACCAGCTGAGAAAATTACAAAGAACAAAGCTGACATTGCCAGAAACTTTGCATGTACTGGCTCCCTCCATTTGCCTTAATGTATCTTAGTCAGCAGCTGGACAACCTGAGAGCTTTACAGTTTGACATTTTATAAAGTGCACTCTTTTAATAGACTTAGCCTTTTTTTTTTTTTTTTTTAAATGACACAAGTTATAATCATCTTTTACTTGCAAATTGAGCAAAAGTTGAGAGGTATTAATAAAGGATCTATTTTTCTCAAGGAGAAGAATATGTTCTTAAGTGAACCTGAGCGCCTCTAGCAGTTATATACAGGGAGGAGGAAAGCTGAGCTTGCTCTCAGTTGAGGTATTTTTAAATTTTTTACAAATTCATCATCTGCAGATATTAACTGGGTGTGACCAAGAATTTTACATGAGTGAATTTTTGTCTAATTAGAAAAGGCAGAAATTTCTAACTGAAACTTGGCTTGATTTGGAGACACACACCTTAGAACTTTTCAAGGTTTTCTATGGTAAAAATCTTACTGTTTTCCCCACAGAGTTCTGTGGACATCTTCTTTTGCGTGGCGTTTGTATCTACAGTTTTTCTGGGACAGATAATGCCCTGCTAGCTAGTAACCAAAATTGTTTGCAACACTGTGGAAAAAACCCCACTATGCTGGAATCAAGCGTGTGCATCTTTCAGCCCAAATTCCCCATCTGGTAGCAGCGTTTCAGTTGGAAGCAGCTCAGATGAACAGGAGAGACATTGTCATTAGAAGGCAAACTGCAGCATGGTGGGAAGCTGTTCAGCTCTCTAAACTGATAAACTGATATTAGCTGAATCCTGCTAAATGGTGGTGGTGGTGGGGTGTTGGTTGTTTTTTGTTGCTTTTTTTTCCCCCCATGCCAACATTTTCAATTACGAAATTTCTAACTGTGAGCTGAATGTTTGAAACCATGGCCACTGTCTCCCAGGACAGTGATAGAAAAAGATACGTGCTACTTGGTCGTTTGAGGAATCTGGAGAGCCACTTCATTTCTAAATTAGGCTTTTTCTCTGAGTTGGATGTGAGACTAAAATGAGAATGTTAGTTGTTCTTAAATAGCCAATTGTTCGAAAATTCTTGAATCAAAACAGTCAACTGTCTTTCATATAGGCACAAACAATAATCCATAAGAATACATGTGAATTGAAATATGACTGACCACAGAGAATCATAAGCAATTGCTATCAGCCCTTGAAAACATGAGGAGCTGTTTCTCAAACCCACAAAACCTCAGCTTTAGCTCATTAGCAAAAGTAGTTTGATTTGGGCTGTTTCATGTCATAAGCCTGTAGAAGAGGCTATTCCAAAACAAAAAGTAGTGCCAATGTGATATTTGAGATGCTTGATAGCCTGCATATATAACAACTATTTTTATACATGAGTGTAAAGATAGAAGTTAATGATCAAGCAACACTGTTTTGCATTCAGAGTTTGTATAGATCTGTAATTCCTGATGGTCATCCCAGGTGTTAGAAGTTACTGAATCTGGTAGCCTGATGGAGGCAAGGCTGCTGTGGCTCTGTCTTCATGTTCAGACGGTAGCAAAGCAGAGCTCATGTTTCTGAGAGAGTGAAGCACACACAGGGAGCAGCATAAATAGATCACAGTGCCCTGTCAGCACCCACATGAACGCAAACCAGCACAGGCTGCCTCACCCTGTTCTTCCTTTTCAGCTGATGAGGATTAAAGTCTTCTAGGGGCATCTATGGATGCATACACACAAGCAACACTTCAGTAGCTGGCCCTAGATGATGTATCCACTAGCTGGCCCCAGATTTCACTGGTGTCACTGGTTGCTGGCACCCAAACAAAAGAGCCTTGGAGATTTGCAGCCCTACTCTAATTGCTGGTGCTGAGACCTCTTCTACTTTCTGGCTAGTTGAGCTTGAAGTTAACTCTTGATCACACATACTACCCACTCAAAAGTGGGAGCACACCTAAATGGAAGATACTTAGGATTTAATGAGAAAATGGGACACACTTCAGTGATTGAGGTCAGGACAAACATGCCGACCAGCTAGGTATTTACAGTTAACTTGTTCCTTTTCTTTTCTTTTTCCTTATGCTTGTTCCTCCCTGATCCACCTTGATCCCTCCCTTTCCCCGCCTTTATCCCCAAAATGTTTCATAGTAAGTCTCATTAATTTACAGAATCCCCTTAACCCATCCCATAATAAATTTCACACTGTCTAAAAATGTTCTTTCCCCTGCTTCTCTTAATGAGTTGCACCCCCCTGTAGCCAATAACACCCATTAGCCCAAAGGCCATTCTGAGACAGCTCTCAGTTGACTCATCTGAATGGATTTCACATTGGGACAGGGGGTGTTTGCAGTGCTTTGCTGTCCCTAACAACACTTTTAAATGACTGGTTAAATGAATGTATGGGATGTTTAAAGCCACAAGTTTTAACAGTATTTTCACCCTGGCCCAGCTTCTGCATTCTCAATAAAAGAATACCATGTCTACGTGACCACTGAACTGGAATAATAATCAATGTAATATAATTACGGTAAATAAGCAGATACACAGTTTACACCAGATTGCTGATGGAAGCCTCTATTAGAGCTGTTAACATTCTTCTGTTGAGAAAATGAAATGGAAATACTTCTGTAGAATTGTGTAGTACTGTATTTTTTCTCTGATGATATTCTGGCTTACATGAACAGTTTCTAACTGAAGGATTTATTTTTTAAATAGAAGTGCAGGTGGGAGTCAGGCACAGTGAGATTTCCTGCTTCACTAGCTAACCCTGTGCAGATTAATGATTCACTTCAGCTCTATCTGAATAATATTAGTGTAGCAAATTATCCTGTATACTAGGACGCACTTTTCTATGTCTTAGGAGGCATTCATAAGAAGATACAGTACTATAACTTATGAAACTGTTCCTCACAATATGTGCTTTGCAGATCTCACTGCTGAGACTATTACCAGTGAAAATGAGACCCAAGACTCATTTTGTTTCTCATCTTGAGGATTATGTTGTCTGTAATTTGGGAAAGGCTTAAAGGACTATTTAGACTATTTCCCTCCCACTCCCATAATTACACTGTGGTCATATGAGCAGAGCAAGTAGAAAAAAGCACCAGCTGCACTTCGGCAGCTGTGTTAATGATCTATTACATGCTACTAGGCAGCTTGGTATTGCTCTGTTTTCACATTTGTATCAGCAAGCTCTGTTTCTGCAGGTTACGTTCTGTTTGACTTGTACAAAACCAGATGTGCTCGAAGATTGTACAATTATTACATCGGATGACATGTGTCATCTTATTGATGCTAGTTGAAAAGTAAACGAGGCATGCTCTATCAATTTTACCCTATGGAAATAGAAGCTCAGTGTTACAGTTTCCAAGTAGGCTTCAGAAAGCTAAGCAGGTTCGCTTTTTTTGATTGTAGAAACAAATACAGCAAAACTCATGATACTTGAGACTGCATTGGTAGTAGTATTCTCATGCCACTACGCTCCTTTTGGTTGTATTGTAGTAACCAGAACACTATTTGCTAAGGAACTGCACAGTAAAAGAAAGGTTCCTCTTGTATCTGGAGAAAGACAATTTGCCAGTTGGTTGGAAAGTCAGTGTTGCTTCCATGACATTGACTTGCTTTGAGAATCGTCATACAGCTGCCATTAATTTTAGCCTGGTTTTTGTGCACTGGCTTCTATTGTGAAATTGCCTAGAAAGCAGATTAAAGCATGGAATACACTGTTGTCTGTGTCACAGCTGTGACTATTGTAGCTTTCTAAGCTGGGACAACCGTCTTCCTAATTCATGCTAAAGCTCTAAAAGTCTACCTGTATTCCAAATAAAAGGTGTTTCTAAGAAGCACGGGTAACATCTGTACTTTCTTCAACCTAGCCTTAGTGAGAAAAATGAGGAATAATATCAGCCAGGTCATGTTTTTGATGCATGTGCTTGCTCATCTTCTCTTGACTGCAATTAGCATTAACAGTCTAACAACATTTGAAAATTCTGGTCTTCAGTTCCAGCTCTGTTTCTCTGCCCAGGAAATAATTTTGTTTTATACAAAACAGTCTTTCAGTTCCTCATGAATAGAGACTTGAAAGAGAAAAGAAAATGTTTCACATGTCAGTGGGCTGCAGATTGCTTAGCGCTGTTGTAGAAGCCGCTAAAGGAACTCTCAGAGGCTGGGACAGTAGTAGTCTGGATCAGCCCGATCACTAATTCTGTAGTGGTAAAAAACAGCTCTTCATGTGTACTCTTTAATTTATGTTAACAAGCATTTTTCCTTGTCAAGTTTAAATTAAGAGTCCACCCCGCTATAACTATGACTTGAAATACGCTGTTTCCTCTCCACTGCTTTTTTAATAAAATTTTGTTGCAGTTTCATTTGCAAAGTATGCTAAAAATAATTAAAGCCAAAGGTGTATAATAAATAGAAGTCAAACAGTATGCTATCCCGGAAGGTAAGAAATGAGACTTCAAACAAATCTTCAGCAGAATGTGCAGGAAACGTTACTGAAATAGGGCTCTAATTTGAAAAGTCACTAGAAAGTTTCACTCTCCCACACAGCCTAGTATTTCAAAGCAAGCAAACAAAAAGCCACTTCTGTTGATTATGCCCCTTGGCTCCACAAAGCCAATGCATCCAAGATGTTTGCAGAGCTGAATGGTTTTTTGGCAGTGTTTAACACTGAATCTTCTGTGAAGTTTTGAAGATTTTAGGACTTCCACAAAGGAAACTATGTATGCACGCCTAAGATTATGAATTTGTTGTCAGCTATGTTCTAAAGCACAGATCTTCCACAGTAGAAGCCCTAGTAATATGTATAACCTTAGCTGTTAACCATTCAACGTACAAGGAATAGTCTTAATATGAGAACTGGGGTAAAACACTTATTTGATTTTTTTTTTTTTTTAAGTATTTGGAAGTAGTCTAGAATGAAGTCTCTATTCTGGACAGCTGGAGCTGAAAGTTTATGTGGCTTGACAAGATTATGCTGGTGTAAAAATTATATGTTGGATTCTTTATTCATGCAAAGGACAATGTACAAAATAACCCTTGATAAGCTAGTTCCTTTAAAATATAGCTGTTGCTCATTACCTCCCTCAGAAAATAATAAATAATTAAACACTTCAGCTATTTTCTTTCATTTCAAAGAGCATAAGTGGGAGAGAACAGTTTGGAGAGGTATGTTAATGTTGTGTTTTTCTCTGTTTATTGTAAACAGTATTGGTGACACTGATCTAGTACAGTTACAGCTATAGTTACTTGTGACCACAATGGAATATATTTGTGAATGTGTTTAAGAGGGGAAAGGGCATTTTGTGAAACAGGACAGATTGTTGTATGATTCCTGTTGAAACAATGGAATGAAACACATTTTTCTCCTTGTCTCTGGAGATTTTCTTTTATACTATTGAAGAAAAACATTGATAACTTAAGGTAATCCTCTATGAATGCAGTTACACACGTGTTTTTCAGGTCGCAATAAACACAGCCTCACCCACTTCTTATTCCCACTGAAAAACTTCCGTTGTTAGTGATTTGACTTCCTGACTGAAGCTGTTGTGGATCTTACCACGTTCTCAGCATCTACACAGAAGGCGGGAATGATAATTGGAGATAAACATTTTTTTTTTCCTACTGTCATCAAATGCACTGTAGTATTTGCTGTACTCTGCCACTTAATATAGTTTCTATTTTATAATACCGGTGTATAATAGTATTTTATAATACTATTAAAAAAGCAGTTTGACTCTTGTTACTCTTTCTTTCATCAAATACAGTAGGATCTTCTTTCACCAGCGTTACTGATTGTCTAGGTATTCACAACAGATTTTGTATGGACTGAGTCTGAATCATGCAGCTTCTTTACAATGACTGTCCAGTATAGAAAGCATTAAGTGTTAAATCAACACTATACTGCTGTCCATGATACCCTCTGGCATCCTCATGTGCAGACTCACAGCACTGCATCTTAAAAATATTAATTTGGTATATGTGCTGCTTTTGTAATGGAAATAGCTTTCCTTTTCTTTCCTTAGCTTCATTTCTACGTTTGTGCATCTAGACATTACTAGGTTAAAAAAACCACACCAAACCAAAACTGCATCACTAATGTCATTCTGCAATTGCAAATGCATTGTTTGTGGCTTGCATTCCAGCAAGCTTGTAAACAGGAATAAGCCTTGATAAATCAATTGAATAGGCAGGTGAAATGGACCATAATGAACATTGATTACATGCTTACATTCTGTTTACAGTGATATTGGATGTGTCTCTGTCCTGTAAAGCTTATTTATGGCCAGAGTGCCAAGTCATATGATTGAAACTAGAATGTTTTATGGAATAATTTCAGCATGATGTGATTAGCTTTTAATACTTTAAACCTATGGCTTCTTTCTTAACAGCAATAACATTCTTACAGTTCGGCAACTCCTAAACATTGCAGATAGTGTATGTCTATAAATACACATACAGAAACAAACCCACTTCTAGAAACTGAAAATACTTGAAAACAAACTTTGCAAACGTTTGGCTGAAACTGCAGTTTAGCAATTACCTACTAAGTTAGGTGGCATTTAGAGTGCTTTTTAATTCTGTTTTCAAAGTCTCCATTGGCCTAACGCAACTCATTTGTTTTCTGAAATGTTAATGGAGAATTTATTTCTGTACTTAGAGTTTCGATGGAATCCGAGGTCATATTTCGTATTTTTGGTCAGGAAATTCAACATTGTCATATTTACTGTTCTTAATTTGGTAATTATTAAGAAAACAGAGTGAATTTATAATTATCTGTTTACATATATTTTAACAATTTGTCGGTTTTCCAGGTTTTCCAGATTGCGTATGTTATTGTGAAAGCAGCTAACTCACCTCGACCTGGAAATTGGATATTAGAGCGTTCGCTGGATGGTGTCGACTATCAACCATGGCAGTATTACGCTATCACAGATAGTGAGTGCCTGACACGCTACAACATTCATCCCCGTCCTGGAACTCCATCCTATATAAAAGATGATGAAGTCATATGCACTTCTTATTATTCCAAAATACATCCTCTGGAGAATGGAGAGGTAAGATCAGATGTTATTACATGCACCATTACCTGACAGAAAAAAAACCACCCTTTGCTTAATTGGCAAATATCTGCCTTGAGCAGACAGAGTGTTTTGGTATGCTTGAAAACTGGGGAGAGGTAGTCTATTTGCAATTTAAAAACCTCATCTTACTTGGTCCTATATAAATGCATACAAGGTACACTCTAATAAGCATATTCTGCAGAGTAAACCAAGAAATAAAAGAGTTATTAGGTGGAAGTAGGCACTAGTACTTTCAGACAACTTTAAGTGCTTGAAATATGTTCCCATGTCATTTACAAAGGTGAGAATACTGAGAAAAATCATGAACCCAGTGAAGTCATTAAAGACTGAGTTGTATTTTCAGTCCCTGTGTATAAGCTATTATGTTAAATGTTAATGATTTTACTTAGAGTTTAATTTATTGCATATAAGAGCTTGTAACTGACCACCTGCCCCTGCATATACCTATTCATTCTTGTCCTGTCAGAGGCCTGTGCTATTTCAGTGTGAGTCCAGGCACATGAATCACAGACCAGTCATTTGTTTTAACTGTGAGGGCGTAGAAAAGATGTGGTGGAGGACAGAATGAGGATCTGTGATTGAAAGAACAAGGTAAATGTGACAACTGTAGCTGAAAATACAGTGTTTTCGGCCTCTTACAATGGAGAAAGGGAAAGCCGTGTGTACTAAATTCCAACTGTATATTTTTTTCACATTTTTTTCCGATGCTTGCTTTGCACACGGCTTGGTAAATCAAGGAAGTAACATGACCTGAATGCGAAGATCTGAAGTGTTTATTTATTTACAGATTCTTTGATGTCTAATGATATTCTGAGAAATTTTAGCTTCAATATTGATCCTTCCATTAATTTTTTCTGTTCCACTTTTTAATGGCTTATCTGCATATGAAGAGGTACACACTTACTCTCTTTTGTTCCTCTGCATGCAAAATAACATTCACATACAAAATTGCTAATACAATTATTTTTGAGTACTGGATATATATATATGTATAGTTTGTTTATATTTACAGGAAATTTCCAATGCCAGTTGCAAAAATAGAGAAATACAGCTTTCAGTGAAAATATCCTGCTGATATCCTTTAAAAAGGTGTAAGCTTTCTAAAGGAGTCTCACATGAGTTACCAGATACAAAATTGGTTGCACATCTAGGAAAAGTCATCACAAATACTTTGTGCTTGTAGTTGTATCATTTGCACTGGCATCATTTGAATGGGTATTAGTTCTTGTAAAATCTAGCAGGAGCAGATAAAGTGATATTAAGAGAAATGGTTCATATATGTTTTCAAAACATTTCCAACTGGGTGCTTTTTAAGTGGTGAACAGAACAGGAGTTAGCAGTTTTCCACTTGCGAAGAAATTTTCTACAGGGAGAACATGTCTGCACTGAAGATACAACGCCAAAGTAATTATTCCAATATTTAATTTAATTTACATGGTTCAATTTCTTTATCTAATTCTCTTCTGGTATTGATTCCAGTAGTCTGCTGTCCTCTTGGTTAAACCAGTGCATCCTTGTATTCTTCATTGGCTGAGTTTAATAGCAAAGGGCTTTTATTCAGCATGCTGGTATATATCCGTGGCTGAAACATTGGCTTAAGGCCTGCTGAATTGAGTGGAACTTAATTCTGATCTTAAGTGTGCAATTAATAATTTTTAACTTGGCCTGATGTGCTGTAATTGGTGCTCTGTCCTGAACCTAGTAAATGACCATCATCTGATAAAGTTTCTTTAAACAGGAAATAGATTTTGAAGGGAGGAATGCATCTGTTCCAGTCCACTTGGAACAGGGGAATTGTTAGATCAGGCATACTTTGTGAAAGGCCTATGATTTAAGCCACCCTATATTAATCTTACCTCACACAGGTAGTTATTAATCCGAGATATGGCCCTAATAGAGAGAGAACATCTTGAAGTGAAAAGCCAAAAGCTTAACTTTTATAGTGGCTGGAAGAGTATCATTCCACATTAATTAATCAGCTTACATTTTTAGCAATATTCTTTTCATAAGTAAAACACTAGTTTCATCTGTCTGAGCAGCTGTAGACTGCATTACAAAATATGTAGCATTAACACAGAACTAACCCAGGTTAATTCTTTTTCATATTTAATCAAACACATAACATGAAAAATAATACAATTTATACCAATGTCAGATTTACTCGTAATTGTTTTGTAGGCGGTATTTGCCTGGTTCCTGGTCTTTCAGTGGAACTACATCTGCATATAATTTATTTTTGTTCCAGGGTAGGACTTTTGTTTTATGTGTCAGATATTACAGACATTTCGTAAGACTGACAGAGTTAAGAAATGTACATGACATAGCTTTCTTTTGCTGGAAAACCCATGAGCTGTTTAGACACACCATTCTGCTGTACCTCAGGAAACCTGATGAAGTATAGAAGGAGCATAGGTTGGCAAGCCAGTGCCAAAGTCAAATCTACACCTACAGTAGTGTCACAAGTTAAAATCTGTCATCCTCAAAAAAGCAGAATATGTTCTTTTGATGTATACTTTCAACAAACATTTTAGTCAATGGTTTGATTGATTAGAGTATATCCAGAAATGTTAATTCTAGGCAAAATACTTTTGGCATTTCATAGTGTCAGTACCTGCAGCAGTAATATTCCTGTGGCTAATCACAGAATTAAACCCAACAAGAACTGGAACGACAACAGCAAAAAGACAAAAACCAAACAAAATCCCCATGTGATTTATCTTCAGGTCAGTGTAACTTGCCCAAGTTTAAGTTTTTGTAGTCAAATGTGAATAAACAATCTGTAGACCAAGATTTATTTGCATAAAATAATTTTATTGAATGTTTTAATGCATTAATGGAAAATGTATAATGATAGCTTCTGAATGAACAAAACTGAGAAATTCTCAAATAAGGAAATTTCTCTAGAAGTGTAGACTTGAATGCAGAAAGATTGTTAGCATTCCAGTTTCTATACTAAGATCAGTGATACTTGAAGAAATCATAGGGAGAACAGTGTCTCTATATCACACTGGCAGAGGACTTTTAGCATTTACATTTCTGATAACACCATCAATACATGTAAATGCCAAAGTTTCTCAAAATAGCATTTGAAAATTAAAAAGCAAGTTCCATTGTCTCAGTGTCCCCAAGACAGGAAAAGAACAAAAAGAAATGAAGAGATCAGTTGTATTAATGACTTACTAACTTTTACTGAATTGATGTTTCTTGCTTTAATTAGATTAAGTAAATTTTTGGGCTCTAACTGAGAAAGAGTTGTTTAAGGGTTAATAACTGGCCGGATGAGACTGCTATTTTTGGATAAAGAAGAATGCCAATTTTGTGACATTGTTGTCTTTATTTAAACACCATATCAGAATGGTATTTCTTTTTTTCTTTATTTCCTTAGATGTTCATTAGGTTGAGAACTAAAAATTAGTAGGTTACCTTAGTGATACTTTGCTTCATTTCCCTGACACAGGAGCCTCTGATGTTTGCATCTAATTTGTACCTGTTTTTATTGGAGTCTTCCTTCTGAGAGACTACAGTTTGTGTCACACCTTTTTTACCTCAATGACTAGGTAGATACAAAGATCTGGACATTAACTTTCAATATCGTAATTTATTTTTTTTTGTGAGATGTATGAAGATATGTTTTATGAAATGTTTGTTTGAACTAATATGTATAGTATTTGTATTTGGATATGTAGGAATCTTCCCTCTTGCTTGCAGTTTCAAAGCTGGATCCTTGGAAGACTTCAGGTGCACCAGTTGATCACTCTAACATGTTAGGAAAATTTATATCTTTTATTAGACAATGACACATTTTACCTGAACTGTAGGTTGACAGGAAAAAAAATGTAGGAGGTTACACTTAGAAAAAGCATTCTTCAAACATACATAGATTCAGAGTATTTTGAATAGGCTAGGAACAAATATTTAGGTAAAAAATCATTGGTTTGTTCTTTTTTTAATATAAAGTAATTCTTTGTGCAAGCAGAGATTGAAAGTCAAATCCAATGAAGACAGTGGGAAGAAAGGTTTTAATTGATCTCATGGGAAAACAGTTGATTCTTACCTACTAAGAAGTCAAGAGGAAAAAACTCTCCTATTCTGGGAAACAGTGAGTTTCTCTACAATGAAGCTTTCTGAAAGTATAAAAACCAAGAGGAAGAGTATGACTTTATATTCCCACATTATTAAATCTTAACTGGAATAGCCAATGGACTCCCTGGTCCCTATTAGTGTCATCACATAAAGATCTAACAGAAAATTGTTTTTCAATAATTATAGTCATTACTGTTGTGTGGAAGGTATGTAACCTACAAGGAGAAGAAATCCCTCCCTCTTTGTGGGCAGAATCTGTCTTCAGAGGATGCTGCCTCAAAGGATATTCTTGCAGTTGAGTTTAGGTTACACAGAAGTTACAAATGATGAGCCTTATTTGTCAGTTTGGTAGGCAGATTTAATATAAAAAGGAGGGATTAAGAACGGAGAAGTTGAAGTGGCTGTAGATGAGGAATACTTTTCCTTTGAAAGGATTTGTGTGTGTAAGTGTGTGTGTGTATAGCTAATGGAAAAATCTCTTGGCAGGACACAGAAGTAACACTGGTCTCTTTTTCAATCCCCGTTGCCCTTTGTCAGAATTATCAGATGCTCTCCTGAAGTTCTTGCTCAGGGTAATATTGCTAACTTCCTAGTTATGTAGTCTGCACTTGCTCTTAACCTTGTAGAGACTAGATGAACAAGTCAACAATGTTGAAACCCTTCCTTGGTGTTTTTGACTCCTACCCAAGACAGAGGTAGGTTAGAGTTCTGTCTTATACTGTCTGGCTTTTTCTTCAGGAAAACATTCACCATGCTTTTTTTCTAGACAGGGCAGAAGGGAGTTGAAAATAGTAGCAATGTCAGTACTGATGGAGCGTTTGGAGTGGGGTGGGGGGCAGTAGGGGAGATGAGTTGAATGTTATTTTAACTCCAGTCGGTAATGAAAGCTTTTACATTTATAACGGGGTTTTTTTTTGTATCTCATGCCTCCCTATCACCAGATACACTTGTGCAATTGTGAGCTTTCTGGTTTTCCATCACATGACTTGTTTTGGTTTATTTCATATTTCATGGAAGAATGAAACTGAGATGTAGATTAGCTGTATCAGGATGCTGTGAACATCACTCCTCACTAATTGCTGCAATACTCATTTGGTATCATGAAAAGATATCCATAAATGTATCTCTGCTACAAATTGTGACTGATGAAGAAAATCATATGTTTGTGATTGTCCTAACAAGGCAATGGAGAGGTGAAATTTCAGATTCAGTAAATATTTCCTGTTACTGAATAAGAGAAACACTCTCTGATCCTGTTGTGTGAGATGTTTTTCAAATGCTTTTTTCAGTTGCTAAGAATGATCTACCTTGACATTTAGAGATCAAAAATTTGAAAGGTATTAGCCCTATATTTGAAGGAAAGTAACATGATTCTAGAAATGAGAATGCCACCTAATTGCAGTATGTCAAGTGTACCAAATTTCCAAAATGGTTGTGTAGATGCTCCAGATCAAACACAGCCCTGACTATTGCTTGTTTCTTTACAGCGAGCAGCATTTGTGAAGCAGTCAATGGGACTATCAGATAGTTCATATAACTATGATGATAATAACTATCAGACTATTTTTAAGGAGGTAAAATAGTTGCACATCTGTTACTTACACATTTTTGACTAGCACAGCCCAAATGGACCTTTTAAACGACTAATCATTGTTAAAGCACTGGGTCATTTGATTCAACAATGTCAGCCTACTTTCAGTATTACATTTACTATGTAGACTTAAGCAAATTAAAAAAAAAAAGTTATACCCACAGAGGAATATGCAGTATTTTTGTAATTTTGTTTTTAATAAGTAAAGCAGTACATGAAAATGGATTTTAAAACAGCTTAGATATTAGAGCTCTATTTTATATCCAGCACATTTTCAGCTCATGGGATTTCCTTATCCTGATGTATTTTGCACCTTTCATACTGTTGGTGTATCCATACTGCAAATGCTTTTCGATACTTAGCTCAGACCCCTCTGGAGTTCTTACATTCCTAACATCCTTTGGCAGTTAGTTCCATTTATCTGGTACCTGTTGTAACAAGAACCACCTCCTTTTACTTCATTTCAAACTTGGCTACCACTGGTTTCATTTGATGAACTGCAGTTCTTGTACTGGCAGATTTGCTGAGGGGTCAATCTGTATCCACTTCCCTCTATAAATTTCTGACATATTTTTACTTGTCACCTATTTTCCAGTCTGAAGAGTCTTGCCCTATTCTGTTGTTTTTTTACACAGAAGATGCTCGTTCATTTCATCATCTTCTTGACCTTCTCTCAACTTTTTCCATTAATGATATGCTCATTTGAAGATGAGGTGACAATGGTATTCAAGGTGTGGGTGAACCATGGATTTATAGTGGTCTAACTATGTTTTCTACTTGTCATTTCTGAAAAGCTTGGTTCCAACATGCTATTTTGGATTGCTGCTGAGCATTGTTGCTTATTGAAGTCTAATGTTTTCTCTAGGAAAAAAATAATAAATGCATCACTTAAAAATACTAGTAGCTTACCCCTAAATTCTGTATCGCTTCTGCCTTACTGGCTTCCTTTCCAGCTTCAGGTGTTAAAATTCCCTCTTAGTTTCCTTTCTCTTGCTGATCTTTTAATCCTTTTTCACCTTTATGATGCCTACCTACCAGATCATATATATTCCTCTCTAATTTTTTTATTTAGAGTAATTTTTGCTTCAAATTTACTTCTTCACTATATATAATTCTAAGAGGTTCACTTTTCTCACCTTTCCTACAATTCTTAAAGGACTGCAATATCAAAGCAGTGAATGAAGTGCAGATATTTGAATAGATAGAAAGACATGAGTATTTTGTGCTGAATAAACCACTTGAATGGACCATATTATACCTCACATGTCTGTATAAATATCATTAGTGTGATTCTACTGCCAGAGTGATGCCAGGTATTAAATAGAACTTCTGTATCTTGTCTCTATTCTGAAAGCATATGGTGTTCATGTAGTATTTGTGCAGGCCTTTATGAGAGTTTGTTACAACTTCCACAGCATGAAACCTTGATCCTGTTGTGTTGAAGAATTCAGCCCAGAGAAAGGTCATGTCTTTACAGTGGGAGGGATGTACTTGCAGATCATCTTAGCAAATTTCCAGTGGGGGAATTTCAGACATTGATTGCTGAGCAAGTGAGAATACTAGGCAGTAGATTCAATCAGTGCGGCCTCACCTTGAGTACTCTGTGCAGGTCTGGGCCCCACAATTTAAGATGGACGTGAAGGTCCTTGAATGCAGGCAGAGGAAGGCAGCAAAGTCGGTGACAGGGCTGGAAGGAATGTCCTAGGAGGAGCAGCTAAAAACTCTGGGCTTGTCTGCTTTGGAGAGAAGGAGGCTGAGGGGCAACCTCATTGCTCTCTGCAGCTTTCTGAGCAGGAGATGTGGAGAGGGAGATGCTGATCTCTTCTCCCTGGCATCCAGTGATAGGATGCTTGGGAATGGCTCAACAATGCACCAGGGAAGGTTTAGACTGGACATTAGGAAGAATTTCTTTACTGGGAGGGTGGTCAAACACTGGAATGGGCTTCCTAAAGAGATGGACAGTGCCCCAAGCCTGTCAGTGTTTAAAGAATCACTTGGACAATGTCCTTAATAACATGCTTTAACTTTTGGTCAGCCCTGAAGCAGTCAAGCAGTTGAACTAGATGTTTGTTGTAGGTCCCTTCCAACTGAAACAGTCTATTCTAATTGAGCTTTCTCATTTCTTTTTCTTTTTTTTAAACACATATCTAGTGTTAAATGAAAAGTACTTGGCAATATTTTCAGAAAGATATTAACACTAATACACCATGCTTATGAAGTTTTTCTGAGATGACTACCTGTTGATCATTAGTATTATTTCCATGTTCACAAAAGTGAAAATTGGAGACTGAAAGACTTTGACAAGAGCTGTCTGTGTGAACAACGGAGCCTAAGGTTCTCTGAGTCCCGATGCTAGCCTTTAACAAGAAAATTCTTCCTGACTACTATATGGCTATAGCCAGCACTAAGGCTGAAGCAGAGGACTGACAGGGAGGGGAGTTATGGTGGGAATTAAGTAACCTGTCTGATTCCTTTTCTGCAAATGAGTTTTCCTGTCACTGTTATTACAGTGGTGAGAATGATACTGCAATGAAGGTGATCCTTCACTGCTGCTCCTTCAAACACTTAACCTCTTACTCCTCCTGTGATGGTAGCAATGGAAGTGTGAGGCCAAAAAAAAAAATAAAAATACTGTTTCTGTGGTAATAAAGGCTAGTCTGTATGAGCACATCCATTAGTCTTTATTTTCTTCAACTAAACATGTAAAGAATTAGGGTAGATTTAGATTAGTTATAAAGAAGAAATTCTTACTGTGGTGGGGCCCTAGCACAGGCTGCCCAGAGGAGCTGTGGATGCCCCATCCCTGGCAGTGTTCCAGGCCAGGCTGGATGGGGCTGTGAGCAACCTGCTCTAGTGGAAGGTGTCCTGCCCATGGCAGGGGCTTGGAACTAGATGATCTTTAAGGTCCCTTCCAACCCAAACCATTCTATGATTCTATGAAGAAGAATAAGCAGAAACAAATTCCTTGATAGTAATGTTTTGTTCACTTGCCATACAACTTGAATGCTAGTTCTGTGCCTCTTTTTAAATATGTCTCTGTGCTGCATTGAACCTCCTGCACCTCCCAGTAATTTGCTGTTTGCTGAGCTGGCCTCAGACCAATGATGCCAGGAGCATTAAATTCTTCTGCTTCCCAATGTTTGCTTACTAGTTTTCTCCTCTTCATATAGTAGTGCTTGTTCTGTTCACCGTAGTCTCATTAGTTTCCAGAGAAGGAAGGGAAGAAAAAGAGACTTGCAAATAGACTCTTACCTCCACTTTCCCCACAGCCAGATTTAACCCTTTTTACACTAGAAGTCTAAGACTCAATGCCAAGGAGGCAGAGGGTCAGAATTTTTGGAAGTAGTCAAAATTGAAAAGTATTCAGTTCATACTGAAAATTTTGTGATTACTTTTTTCCTAATAATGATACAGATGCTACAGTGTTTCTAAAAAAAATTGTAAAAGAAAAAAATACATAAGAATTTGTGCATTGTAGTATTGATACTGTCTCTATAATTCCTGTTTTTAGATCAATCCCCTCAGTTCCTAACATGCATTCAGCGTCTTGTCTTTATTGTGAAATCATTTTCTAGAGTCTGAACTGTCAGTTCTCCTTGAATAACAGTGATAGGTTTCCTTTTCAATAGCATGAGATACAGAAAAGGCATCTGTACAGTAAAAAGTAATGCCAATAATATCTCTCTCCATACCCTCAGCTGCAATCACCCTAGGCATTTCTCATGAGTATGATAGATTTCCATATATTTGATGTGTGTCTCTGTAAATTTCCTTAGAGTATTTGTGTTTATGGCATATGTTGTCTTGTAACAGTATTTTATTGATATATTGTCATTGCAAAATAAGGATGATACAAAAAACTAGGTAGCAGTCTATTCTTAATGGATGATACTGTTCAGAAATTGCAGCTGGTTCTACTTCCAGCATTACACTTTAGACAAAAACATTAGACAAAGACTAATGAATGCAGTCTGACTCAGAAATTCCAAAATAGGGTTCTGTGAACAACTTTCTTCAGCTTGATGTCTGAACAGTGAGAATAACAATAATTTAAAATTATTCAGATTTTTTTTCAAAATGGTGAAAGGGAAATTTTTATTTTTATCAATAAAAGTTGTTTGATGTGATGCAAAATGAAAAGATTTTATTCAGTCATTTTTTTTTAAAAAAAAGGCAGAGACATTGAAAACAAATTTCAGAAAACTGTGAATGGAGGACATGTGATAGTCTTTTGCCTGGAAAGCAAAAGAAAGCTTCAGCTGATAGAGATCTTATCACATTGCGGCCCTTGCATCCAGCATGTCCTACTTCCACAGTTATTTTGCATACTTTGAGTCAGGCTATCCAACCAAGTGGCATAGCTTCATTTTGTAAAAAATAATGAATCAGGTTTTCTCTGGACTGAAATCAAAGTGTCCCATCAGCTTAGGATCATTTTCATCTTCCTGCTGTTCTGTCTTCCATGTGCAGTTAGTATTTTGTAGTGGTTAGTAAAGGGCAAAGCCAACAGGATCCATAGATAAATGGTATCTATTATTAAAGATCTTTCCACTGAAGTCAGTAACACTTGGATCAGGTTTTCCATGGAGACTGCTTATCTCGTTTGATTCAGTGTTCCACCACTTCAGTGGTTAAACAGTCACTGCTTAACACTCTGGATTACATCATACTTTGTTCTCCTTATTGGTCTTCATTTATACTCTGTTTGCTTCCCCTCCCACCCCCGCCTTCTGTCTACAGCAGCTTCAAGAAGTCTTATGGTCAAGCTGTGGTTTTGTGTAACATCTTTTTGTGTATGATTAGTCTCAGTGAAATGACTTGTGAGTCTCCTTTTTTGAGTGTTTTGAAAGTACAACTTAGCCTAAAAAGTTACTTGTATCTACCAAGAAGGGATAGAATATCGATTTTCTTCAAGAATTTTGGCACGTAAGCTTTCTGCTGGTCCAAAATGTCCACTTAGAACAACCATGAAAGAAACAGTTTACGAAAATAAAAAAAACAGAGTTGAGTTTTGGACAAAGATCCAAGTCTAGTTAATTTTGTAGCTTTTTGTTCTTTTCTCTCTTTTTTATTTGACTTAGTTAAACTGAACTTGAGTAGTTATTCTGAGGAAAAAAAAAAAAAGACATTTAACAAATGACTGCCAAAGAAATGGATAAATTTTACATATTCCATGTACACAATGCTGTTGCCTCTCTCATATAAGATTATAAACATTTCCTGATTTCCTAATAGACATTCAAGGATATGAAAAGAAAAAAAAAAAAAAAAGGAGGCATTGGACATACATGCTCAGTATCATAGGATAATTTGAAAACACATACAGAATTTAAGACAACTTTAAATGATTTTGTTATGCATTATGAGAATAGTCTTCACAATAATTTATTCAAATCTTGTACAACTAATCTTGCAAGTCAGTAGTTTTAGAATTGCATTATAGCAATATTCGCTGTTAATTTTTGCCTGAAAAAAGAAAAGGAAAATTTACAGTAATGTTTTTAAGTTGATAGTTCATACTGAACTCGAGTTTCTGATATTTAATATTACAGAAAAAAAGAGTGGATATAAAATGTATAATGTACTTCTAAATGATGCACCAAAGAGGAAACAACTGTTGAAGACTACATATAAGTAGTATAGCAGTTTCCCATTATGTAAAAACAAGAGGAAGGGTATTTACTGGTACCTCTGTGTGGGCCAAGTTGGAATGAAAGTTTCTATTGAGTAGTTAGTCAAAGAGTCCACTTTTTTGTCTTGGCATGTCTTCTGTTCCTGAGCAGAAACTCATGTCGTAATTTCTACCATTCCTGGAAAAAAGGAAAAGCTGATTAATCATATGAATCATAAGACTTAAAAAGTAGTGAAGTTGCAATGTACAATGTATGGGCTATACAGATCAGTCTTTCAATTTGAAGTTGAAGAGTTAAATTGATTAGATTATTTACCTTCTTTCTTTATCATCCAATGTATATTGATCACAATGCTTACTGAAAAGAGGTGAGGGTTGTATATCTTTATATAGATCTGTGGTAGGTTTTCCAAATCATAAAATAAGGAGTCCTGCCTGCATTTGTAGTTTATAACTCAACATACTCTTTTAGTGTTGCAGTGTGTAATGATACACTTAAGTCATGGTATTGATTTGTCATTACCCAAACATGTCTTCTTCTTGTGTCTGGAGTCTGATTTTTGGAAGTAGTAGATTCCATTCCGGCAGCAGAGCAAGAACACTGAGTCCTTGGTAATTTGGTGAGGGTTTTTTTCTTCCGTTTGATTAGGGGAACTGAAGATCCCCAGTGGGTGGTTGTTTTGAGAGTGGGGTAATTGATACTTGAAGACTGGACCCACACAACTGAAATACTTAATAGAAAATTTTGCCTAAATGAGATACTACTTGTAAGCACTTTCCACTAAGAGGTAATAACACAATCATTTATTTACTTTGGCTATCTGGTGCTTTTGATGTAGGGTTATTGTTCTGAGATGAGAAAATCATAACACAATTTTATAAGGGGGGGGGTTTTGGTCGTCTTTTTTTTTTTTTTTTTTTTGAGTAGTTGTTAACAGTCATGGAAAATTACTGTGAGAAATAATAGCTTAATTCTTGTTTTTAATGAATCTGGTGGCCAAAGGCATAGAAGGGCTTATAGACTTGGTAAAGATGATAAGCAGCTGAGAGATGCAGAAATGAGAGAGGAAAAAGATTGTAAGGTAATTTAAAACCAGGTGCTGGGAGAAATCTTGTGAGTGCCTAGTTGAAGATGAATCATGCTTTAATGCTTAAAAACATTACAAATCTGTATTGTCAAAAAATGAATATTTCTTTTAAAGGTAGAATTTGTTAACATCCAGGTGGGCTACATGGAGGAATAATTTTGATCAATAAAATCTCACTGAAGCTAGGACATATGAACAGGTCAGCCTGAGGCCAAATGTAGGCATGCTTTCATGTCAGTGCAAAGGAATTTTATGTAAAAGAAAATCAAAACCAAACGGCATAGTTTACCTGGAGTTTTCAGTTTAAATGGTGACACAGAAAATCAACAGAAGGAAAGTTAGTCAATGAGACACTGTAATACCAATGGATAAATTGTTTGATGTCTAGACTTTAGAACACACAAATGAAGAAAGCATAGAGCCAAGCTGAGTAAGTAGGCAAACTGTATTAGCAAACATCGCTGTGTTTGAGAAAATTGGTATTTCATGCCTAAGTAAGAGTAGAAGAAGTTAGGACTGCAGTGATACTTAATGAAGGTGGTGAAACTAACCAAGGAGGCTGTGAATGGAAAAACGACGGGAAAAATAAACACCATAGTGAAAAAATAAACTACGGTTAGCTTCCCATAGGCTGGCTAACTGTCATGATGGAGTACAGGGAGATTTTTGAGCACCCTTAAATGTTCTTCCAAGAAGCAGTCTAATTGGAGAACTTAGAATATGGGAAGTGACTCAAAATGTTTTGAGAAGAATGCAAGACAGGCTAGTTCGAAAAACTGTTATTTAAAGACTGTTCTGTAAAGTGGCAATAATATTCTCACTATTTGATATGCTCCTAAGAAAATTTGAAAAGGCATTCCAAAAGCTAAAGGTGGAAATATATTTTTATATGTTTCCTTCTCAAGTGTGTAGGAGCTTATGTATGCTATTTATAAAAAAGAATAAATCGTAGAGCTTCCAAAAAAGTAGCAGGATAAAATACCTAAGTATATAATAGGCATTAGAAACCAAAAGACATCATATAAAAACATTTTGTCCCAGCAAGGAAAGTAGGAATTTTGCAAATGAGCATAAATTCACAGTAAGGCAAAAGAAATAGAAAGAACAAAAATACTGCCCTTCCATACCAAGAAAATGACTGTGCTGAAGCCCTAAAAAAACAGTATGAGAAGCTTTTTCAAGGACATCAGAATAATAAACCTGTTAGGCAATTGAGATATAATAGAAGTGCCAAGGACAGTAGATCCACAGCAGGTGAATTCTGTGGCTTGAGCTCCCTATGGAGGGACATAAAGTCACCACAGTAGAGCTTTTCTTTGTTGTAGAAGAAGTTGGAGGAACTTCTGAAGGAAGAAGTTTTAAAAGAACAGTTTAAAAGCCCTGGCTAACTTGCTCCCCAGCTTTTATTGCTGAGCATGATGTCATCTGGTAGGGAATATCCCTTTGGTTAGTTGGGGTCAGCTGTCCCAGCTGTGCCCCCTCCTAATCCCTTGTGCACCCCCAGCCTCCTCACTGGTGGGTGCAGCATGAGAAGCAGAAAAGGCCTTGATGCTGTGCAAGAGCTGCTCAGCAATAGCTGGAACATCCCTGTGTTATCAGCACTGTTTTCATCACAGATCCAAAACATAGCCCCACACAAGGTACCATGAAGATAATTAACTCTATCCCAGCCAAAATCAGTACAGTAGTTTACTATGCAGATCATATTATTTTATATCATGTATAATAAATGCAATCTGAAAAAACCAAACAGTTGAGAGTTTGACAAAATCCTGCCGAGTTTAGTTTTTGTAGCCAAAGTAAACCTGCAATTTTTACAACTTTACAACCATTAATGATAGGAGCAAAGAACAAAATGTTTTCATGCATATAATTCTTTAATCTCCTGTGTTTTACAGAAGATATATACCATTCCTGGCTTGGCTGTTCATTCTGTGCTACTTAGAAATGGACTTTTTTCCCTGACTTATCTCATACTAGCTCCTGTAAAATATCTCCAAGTCTGAAAAGATCAGGTTCAGAGTGGGAGAGGGATCAAGTTTCTTGTATTCCACAGCTGAGTGTCCTATTTATTCTTTTGTTTTAAAACATTATAAATGGTATTAAAGTCTCTGAATGCTTACCATTTAAAGGGATCCCATCTGTTTTTAAAAGTGTTCATCAGTGTGTGTTCCAAATGATATGACACAGAACTTAGACTCCAACACTGTACGGTAATTGTAATGGGCTTTTCCACATATGGCTCTGCAGTGCAAAAAAACCCAAAAAGTTTTGTTGACATTTCCAGAGTTCAAAACTCTTCAGAGTTGTAGTTGAAAACAAGAATGTTGCAGTAATGTAAAGCATATTATTGCAGTTTATTTAATGATAGCATTCAGGAGCAGATGTACTTGTTTACTGTTTGAGCAGCTTAAATCCTCACATTCTCCCTCTTTTACATCAGCAGTTGTGTTTGGCAGCCCTTTGCAACTGCTTACAGCTGGACAAGTTCCTGTGTATTTTGTTTCTACTAGTCATCATTCTGTTCTGGCAGTAGTTTGTTTGCAATTCCGCAGTGCACTCCACAGTGCATCTCATTCAGGAAGAAATCTAGTGGAAAGTGCCATTAATTTTTAGGACAATCATATAACAAATAAGGGAAATTGTAATATCTTGGTAGGAAAGTGGGGGTAGGTGTTGCGTTTTTTTTTAAATATTCAGTTTGGCATAGTTAGAAGCCCTTTAGTTAAATCTGGGGATCAGAATGCTTTTTATTATAACCTGCAAGAAAACATAACTCTCCTGTTTTAGTCATTGATTTGGAATTACTTGTCCCTTTCATGTTCATTGTCCAAAAAGAAACATACTACTTTCAAAATTAGTAATGAAAAAATATCCCCTTAAGATATGTTTCATCTCACTTCAGTGCATTTAAAAAAAAATAGTATCATTTAGATTTTTATGTTGTGCTTTTTGAGTACTTGTGCAGAAAGTATCTGACAGACCACTATATTTCATCCTTTAAGCAGATAGGTGGGAGTGTTTAACCCAGTAATGCCAGTGTGTTTCACCTCTGGTGGATCAGAACAGAGACTAATGTAATTTCCAGAATTCCTTTGCACCTGGAGCTGCCATTGACATCAGCCATTGTGACGACTTTTCTTATTCTAATCTGCTTGCTTAAGGGACACCAGGTTAGGCAGCAGCAGCTATATGACACTGACAAAATGTAAATCAGAATGACAGTGGTCATACACATTTTCAGACATCAGAGGTCAGATCTCTGTTGTGTACAGTGAAATTTAAAACAGCTGTCAATTGATGGTTTAAAATCATAAGTCACCTGTGGTATCATGTGTTAGAACTTATAGCACATTGCCAATCTACCTGCTTATAGATAACTCTTTAAAATGTTGTTTCAGTGTGTTTCATCTTTGAAACGTTCCTGTAAGAGCCAAGCCTTTAACTTTTTCTCCAGCTATCTTGTTAGTTTATCACTGAGCACAAAATACCTTTTTACTGTATTAAGAGATGGCATCTCACTTGCGAGTACACTTTGAAGAGCCGGTAGAACACAAATGGTCATCACTGTGTTCAAGTACAGTGTTCCAAGACTTGAACCTTGTCTGAATCCCTTATGGACTGCAGTATGCATAACTGTTGCTGAAACTACAGCATAGTGTAGTGTTTCCACTTAGTTAAGACAGTAACAAAAAGAAAATAAAAACTTGAAGTGACAAACATAGTTTCTAGGTAATCAAATTCCTTATTATTTTTTGATTTACTAATAACTATTGCTCTGACAATAAGCAGTCTGTTTAAAAGTATACAAGATGATGTCTTTGACAAATTATTTCTTGTCCAAAAATGACAAGCTTGAGAATTACAGGAGCCATAGAAAAGCAGAGGCTAGAATAAGCAATTTAAGTTTCCAGTGAAATTGGAAAGAGGAAAATGACAAAAGCAAGTTAATCAGAACTGAAGATATGAGGCCTTATTTAGCTTAAGCTGTAGGGTATAGTTGTCAATGACACAATAGTATTTGCTAAACAGTTCGTTAAGCTGACATTTTCCTGTATTCTTAGGGGGAATGAGTTAGTTGAGATAGAGTTTGACATGCATAGCCCTTGACATTTTAATGCAAGTTTAAGCACTGCATTTCAAGCAGCTCTTGTACTCATTAGCAAGGCACACAAGGGAGTTGTGCTTTCACTTACTAAACCATTAATTTATTAAGATAGTGAGATATTTATTAGAAATACAGCAAACCTTGCCAAATACACTCCTTATATACAGTTATCATAAATATGTATTTATGATGAAAAAATGGATGCTGAGTTCTGGCATCTGCTTTGATCTACTGTTCTAGTTTTGAAACCAACTTTAACAATAGTCACGACTGCACTGCAAAAACTTAGAAAACTTTTGTCTTTAGGGTTTAAATATAAGATGCCTAGAGATTAACTAATCAACAGTAATTTTACATCTACTGCAAATGAGCTATTTGCAACAGATAAAGCTGGTATTGGGTAGGAGAATTAGGAGAGCTACTGAATCACCTGTGGAAAAATTGCTGTTCAGTATTGTCCATCTTCATACTGATGTGACTGCATAATTTGAAAATGTAAATCATGGAGTACCTTTCCCATTAAATCATTTAAAGACTGACATATCTGTCTTCTAGACTGCTGATTATCAAGTAGAAAGTCTTTTTGTGCAGGACAGAAGCTTTTCTCTCCATTACACTGCTATCTGAGGTTAAGTTTTAGTTAGAAATTGACCTTACTTGACAATATTTTACGTTCAGACCACTGCCCCACACAGAGCATCAGGGTTGAAGCCCATAGCCTGGATAGATGTCATGTCCAAAATAAACTACTGAGTATTTGAACAAAGAAAGTTCTTTATCACTACTAGCCAAAAATTATTGTAGAGTGATGTTCCTGCTTCATCCTTATTACAAATTACACTAAGTAACCTTCACTTTTAATGAAAGAATTAAGTCTTCCAGTTTATCTAACATTCAGTATATAGATATGCATCAGTGAAAAGCATACTGGTTAGTGATGCTGTTTTCTTGGAAGGAAAGCGAACATAAAATCTCCATGCCATATAGCCAAACAGCTGGGGTTTTTTTAGATCCTACAAACAGCTTGAGACTGAGTGCACTCAAATTGCTTGGCAAAGTAACTAACTTGAAATACCAAAGCTCTAAGTAGAAAAATGCACCGCTTGGATTCATGCATGGATATTTTAAAATTGAGTGAGAACATTGTGCATAATTAAAATTCTTAAAACCTTTGTTGGAATGTGTTAATTTTAAGTAACTTAGCAGTTGATAATGTACCCTCATGCAAAGCAGCAGCATTTGTACTGTTGCATTAAGTAAAACAACAGAGGCAGCTAACATGTTGCATGCTTGTGTATTAGTTCACGTAGAAACGTGCACAGGAGGAGGAGTGGAAAGAGTGGGTTTGTGTGCAACAGTGGTGATGAGGCACAGTCCCCAGCACTGCCTGGAGTAACTACCCCAGCACAGCAGAGCCCTCAAGTCAGGCTGAGTTCCAGAGGGAGGACACAGCTTTTCACCTCTGCGGCTGCAAGAACCTTGCTGAGGTTGAGGCAGAAGGAGATGGTGTCTGTGCCTGCAGAATAGTTGCTGTGGTTGAGGATTTTTGTCCCCAAATAAAGAACAGCAGGAGGATGTCAGCAGACTGCGCAACATCAGAGGTGACGAGAAAGAGATATACTAACTGACATTTTCTCTGTGACTCTGTAGCCACCAATCTACAAAAATAGAGGTGGGCAGAGTCTGTGCCTGTTGGTTTAGTAGTGGAGACTCCCATGATCGTGAAAACTGCAAACTGGTGACTTCTGATACCAGGAGGAAGGCTCCTTCTCTGCCTGCAGATGGGCAGCTACACAGTAGTTCAGTGCTTGGTAGCAGATAATGGGCTGGGAGCTCTCTTCAGTGAGATGTGAGCCAGCTGTGCCTAAGTCACCCAGGAGCGTGAGGAGGGAACAGAGCCTGACAGCAGTGGTGTACACCAAGTTGAACATAAGCCAGCAACGTGCCCTTGCAGCAACGAAAGCCAACAGTCTCCTGGCTGCATTAGTTAGAGTGTCACCAGCCGGCTGAGGGAGGTGATCATTCCCTGTCTGCTCAGCAGTGATGAGAGCACACCAGGAGAGCTGTGTCCAGTTCTGGGCTCCTCAGTACAAGACAGACATCGACATGTTGGAGTAAGTCCAGGAAATGTCTGGGAAGATGATTAAGGACTTGGAGCATCTATCCTACAAGTAGAGGCTGAGAGGGTTGCAGTTGCTTAGCCTTGAGAAGTCTCAGAAAGATTTTATCGAAGTATACAAATATGTGGTGAGGTACAGGGTGATACTTTTCTCTGTTCTGAAGACCCGTTACATGTACAGTCTAAATAAGTGCCTGTTCATCAGTGAGATGAGACTTGTCTAAAAGTTCTGCCAAAAAATGGCAGAAAGTTTCTTAGGCTACATCTGTCACTTCTTAGTAGCAGAAACCCAACGAAATGTGTTGTGAAATTCTGGTCATATGACTGGATGGTCTGATGGTCATCTGGCTGGAGCACATCGCAAGTCCTCTCAGGTGTCTTTGTTACAGAAGCTAGGATCGGATGCATCTAAAATATTGCCCCAGTATCTGCAAAAGTATCCATGCCCAGCAGCTGAGAAAGGTTACTCTTTTAATTAATACCTGCCTGCCCTTAAAGGGTGTTGGAAAGAGGTGACAGAATAGGCATATCAGAAACAAGAAGTTGTTTAGGAATGACTGAGCGTTTATGGAAGAGAGGCACTATGGATTTAAGAATAATATTAAATAGAATAAGGAATTCAGCAGAAATAAAACGGTGTATGAAATCTCCCTGAAATAAAATTCAGCGCCTGAATGGGGACAGCACAGGTTTAGTGGTGTATTAGCAACTGCCCAGATGGAGGTGTGCAAGTCAGTGGATCTTGCCAAAGGAAGGCTGAGAATATACTGTCAGCCTTCTGTAATGCTTTGGCAGACTGTGTAGGTGTCAGAATAGAATGTTGTGCAAACGAGTATTTCTTAAAGACCTGAATATTCTTGGTTCAGCTAGTAAAGGAACCCATGATTTAGTCCAAAACAGTGCAGAGATCCTGGTCAGGAGTATTAGATGTTGAACAATTGTTATGTAAAAATACCCAGAAAATACTCAAAATGTAACATCTCAAGGGAATAAAATCTGCCAAAGTACAAGGTAAAAATAGAAAAGATGGTCAAACAGATAAAAAAATTTCAGACAGCCTAGAGTTTGTTTAAAGAAAGCATTACACAGACATGCGTGCTACATTTAAGAATGGTTCCAGAAATCCTACAACATGCTTAAACCATACACTAAGGTAATAGATATTAAAAGTAAACTATCATTGTTTATGAATGGAAGGCATGTCTTTTTCTCCAAATGAGGAAAAAAAGGTAGGAAAGTAAGCTCCAGCAAAGGAGATGTTAAACCGCAATGAAGATACGAAAAAGATTCTGAGAGATTGAGTATGAAGTTGAAATAAACCTTTTTTGAAACACATCAGATTCAAGAAGTCTGCCAGTGAATTAGTGGGCTGAGAGATGATCAAAGAGCATTCAAGGAAGATAAGGTCATTGCTGAAAAACTGAATTAATGATTTGAATCAGCTTTTGCTATAGAGACTGTCAGGAAGGTTTCTGCACTGGAAACATTATTTACAGGAGAGGAGTTGGAGAAGCAGTCACAAACTAGGTTGTTAACTGAAGAGGTGCAGACATAATTGGTAAATCGGGTAGTGAAAATGAACTCATGGCTAAAACAGGTGAATTACAACAGTTATTATTTAACCCCTTAGTCTCAGTAACTGGGGGGTGTGGGGTGTCAAATGGAACAGCTTTTTAGAAACATTCCTTAGGAATCCAAGGAAACTACAAATCTGGAAGCTTGGTACCTGTGCCAGTCTAATTAGTTATAAAGAAATGTATTGAAGTATAGTGCTGATAGAAATATATATTTCTTTGTTCCAACTTAGGAACTATGAAGTATTACATGAATTAAGTAAGAGGCAGGTTTAAAACAAGTAAAGGAAGAATCTTTTCCCCAGTGACCTGTAAATTAGGTAGAAAATTCTTATTACATGGTGGATGTAGCTTTTAAAGGTGACCTGGATTTAAGGTGAGAATGAGTAAGGTCATGGAAATGCTTTGAGGCTTTGAGTTACCAAATATATGGTAACTAGCTATAGCTCCAGAAATCCCTGAGGAAGTAGTATGTATGCTTCGTTTCATCTTACTGTTAGCATGCTGTTTTGGCTACTGTATGAGGCAGGTTACCTGCTAGATAGGTCTTTCGGGTCTGACATGGTCCAGACATTCTAATGTACTGAGACGCACTTTGAATATCTTTAGTAGTGTTTAAGTTGTTCGACATACTTGTGAGCAATGTGGAAAATCAGAAAACTGTGTAATAGCAGCATTTTTGGTAATGCCAAGTTTAAGATAACTTGATCTATTAGCAGTTTATGGTATTAAATGAAAAATACTTTATGGAAATCAGTGTTGTTAAAAGCAAAGTAATACATGTAAGAAAAAAAAAGTTATGCATGAATGCTGATGGACTAGTGTTGAACTAAATTCCTTCAGAGCAGAGAACTTGTAGCGTTCTCAACAGTTCTCTGAAAAAAAGTTGATGCTGAAGTTCAAAAATGAAAATGTGTTGACTACTCACAATTTCCTGAATTTCATAATTTCACTGCCACTGAAATAATTCATGATGTGAACCGCAGGTTTAAAAGGGGGGCGGGGGGGGAGGGGGGGGGAACGGAACAAACAAAAACCCACAAGCCCTACCAGAACCAGGTGGGGTTTTGTTGTTTTTTTAAAAAGAAACTTAATTTCCTCCCACTGGGACAAATGCCTGTAGTGATGAAAATCATAATGGTGGAAAAAGGGAGTAGACTAATAATGGAGAAAAGTGCAACTCGTGGATGTTAAGCAGTATGACTCAGATTCCCTCTGTAGCTCAGGAAGCATTTAGCAGTCAGAGGAAGTGATGGTACTGTATCAAAGGGATTACTCTCTAAATGCCCCGTTTCTTACATTCCTTCCTAATTGTTTTCTACTGACCTCTGTTGGAGATAGGACATTGAATTAGGTAGATCTTTGGTGTTTCAAAATGTTTTTTCTTGTTTTTCCTTTAATGAAGTTATGCATTTTTTCAATAACTGTTAGAAGCTTTGTTTCCAAACGAAATACAGAAGACAGATGACTTGGTAACTAAACTAACTTGAAAATATACTGGGTCCAATCCCATTTAACATCTTCATTCATGATTTGAATGATGGGGCAGAGTGTACCCTCAGCAAGTTTGCTGATGACGCCAAACTGGGAGGAGTAGCTGATAATGCCAGAGAAACATGACACCATCCAGAGGGACCTCTACAGGCTTGAGAAATGGGCTTATAGGAACCTCATGAAATTCAGCGAGAAGTGCACCTCCTGCATCTGGGGAGGAACAACCCCATACGCCAGCATATGCTGGGGGCCACCCAGCTAGAAAGCAGCTTGGCAGAAAAGGATTCAAGGGTCCTGGTGGACACCATGTTGAATGTGAGCCAGCAATGTGCCTCTGTGGCAAAGGTTAATGGTGACCTGGGCAGCATTAGACAAAGTATTGCTAGCAGGTTTAGGGAGGTGATCCTTCCGCTCTTTTCAGCACTGGTGAGGTCACACCTGGCATGCTGGGTCCAGCTCTGGGCTCCACAGTACAGGAGAGACATGGACATACTGGAGAGAGTCCAGTGAAGGGCCACAAAGATGATGAAGGGACTGGAGCATCTCTTCTACAAGGAAAGGTTGAGAGAGCTGGGACTTGTCAGCCTGGAAAAAAGAAGGCTCAGGGGGGATCTCATCAATGTGTATAAATAACTGAAGGAAGGGTGCAAAAAAGATGGAGTTATGTAGAGGAATGAAGGCAGTGGGTTGATCAGCATTGATAACATGCAGCTGTGGCCTTGCCTCAGAGGCAGAGGGTTGATTGTCATGGACAATGTGCAGGTGTAGCTCGTTCCTGCTAAGTAGTTAAATAGCCCCAAGGATGGGGGGAGAGGGGGTTGGGTGGAGGAGGAGCAGTGTGGTCTGATCTCTGGAGGAAGGGGAAACAGCATGGACAGTAGAATCTGACTGATGGTAAAGCCTTGTTGCAGCCTACTAGTTTGTTTGTGCTGCAGCAGGCTTAGGCTCTTGTTGGTGGCGTCTAGTGACAGCACAGGAAGCAGTGGGCACAAGCTGAAACACAGGAGGTTCTGTGGGACTATCAGGAAACATTTGTTCACTGTGGGGGTGACTGAGCACTTGCACAGGTTGCCCAGGGAAGCTGTGTAGTCTCCATCCTTTGAGATACTCAAAAGTCGTTTGGACATGGTCCTGGGCAACTGGCTTTAGGGGGCCCTGCTTGAGCAGCAGGGTTGGATCAGATGACCTCTGGAGTTCCCGTCCAACGTTGAGGTTTTTGTGATACTGTGATATAATTTCTTTGAACATACAGTTGCTAATACAGCTACTGCTAGAGGTCATCGTACCATTTTGCTTGAGTAGTTCTGACTATTGAACTGGTTGACAAATCGGATGCCATTCAAAATTATTTTACAAAATAAGAATTTGGCTGTCATTGTGGTAAATCTAGATGTATTGTAAGGGAATGCTCATTTTTTCCCCAAAGATCCCATTTGTTGGAATATAATCTTGGAAAAAGTTCCTTGTAAAGGAAAAAAAAATTCTAGGGTTGACATCTACATAGCTTTCATTTAGAATCCAAAGTGGTGATTACCTCATTCTTGGAATTGGTAAATAAAAGTTGTCCATAAAACCTGAGCAAAATATGAGATTATTCCCTCAGGGGGACTTGGATTATCCAAATTGTAGCAGCCCAATGGGTGGATTAAAGGATTAGTATTTTCCTGGTAGACTCCTTTTTTTGGATCTCAGCTCTGCAGTAGAACTCCAGTGTGGCTCATACTGCAGTATGCATACAGATAGGACAGGACATCAGTGCCTTAGCTGCCTGTGTGAAAATGGAGCTAGTCTTGGCAGGACTCGGAGCTATATATGAAGTACTATCCTCATCTTGGATGGCATAGTCATAGATGGATATTGAGAACTGAAAACTGGAATAGTTTTCATGTCTGATTCAAAAATATTTGGATGGTAGTAGCCATGTTACTGTTTTGACTGAAAATGTGCTGTCATACAAAGAGTGTCTTACAAATAGGTGCAGTATCGTGGAGAGAGATGAAAAGAGATGGTGTGCCTTGGAAAAACACAATGACGTCTCATTGCGAGAATCATACAGGAAATATTTTAAATCTGATTTCTACTTAAACTTATTTTTCAAAAGTTATTTAAAATTCTTACTGTTTATTCCTGATTAATGACACATTCCCAAAGTACTCTTGGTTTCTTTCTTACTCTCTTTTCAAGGAATAGGAACAACTTGGACACTTTTCAAGTTGATTCTAAATGTTACTGGGGAGAAATTAATGATTTCATCACAGATGTTAAGAGGAGGAGAAATAGTTTAGAGTAATTAATTTTGCCTGTGTAAAATTTTCCCTTCAGATTAATTTTGCTAAAACTATCCAGTTTTAATTTTCTAATCTCAGTGTCATTTTGGTGTACGTGTTTGAACAGGTGCCAGATTTATGCAGGACATAGCTGCATTTCATTAATTATGAGAAATAATCTGTTTGTTGTTTTAAAATGAAATTGTGAAACATTTAAGCACAAGAATGAAAGACAATATAAATGGAAGTCATCTTCTCTACTGGTTTAGCCTTGCCAAATAGATGTGCTACTGGCAGATAGATCCATGAGACCTTTTGAAAAGGGGGTCTATTCTGAAAAGGATGCCTCTTGTTTTGTGAATTTACATTTTAATTCTGTAAAACTACCACTCTAATGTGGTGGGTTTTTTTCCTATCAGTGTCTGAAGACTAAAATTGTTCTTTTTTAAAAAATTGAAATCAAAAGATATGACTGCAGTTTGTCAGCTGTGTCGTTTGGGGTCAAGCTGTGTCTGTGTTTCATATTTTTAACTCCCTGTGGGCGCTTGCTTATACCGATACATGGGTTTTTACCTGCACACTTCTCCCCACATCCCTGAAAGCTTATTTTTTTGTATTTTTAACAAGATAGACTGCCACGCTGCTTATAGCCATGGTGGTGGTGGTGTTTCAGGGTGAGCTAGGGGATGTTTTCAGCACTACTTTAGATACATTTCTTCTTTGTCTCTGGAATATCAAAGTTCAGTCTTTTGTATTCTACTGTTTTAAACCATAACCTGCCTACATTTGATGCCTGTAAGAGAGAGATCTCTTGGATGCTCTTTAAAGTGAGGAGGTGATGGTGTGAAAAACACTCAGAAGAAATGTATTTCCTTATTTACAGGTAAATATTATGCAAAGAAGTTTTTGGGCATGTGTTCGTGCCAAAAATGTTCTTCTTTTGGAAGGGTATATCAGTTCCCACTGGACATATTGCCACTGTCTCCAGGCTTCTTTTGAAGTTTACTCTCCACACATGTTCTCCTCTTTTCACCGGGGGCTCAAGCAGTTTGCTCTATCTGGTCATGTGTTTTTGTCCTGCTTGTAACCAGATGTTTCTCATTCAGGAGCTCCTCCTTGCTTCCTCTGTGGGTTTTATTATAAACTTCTGTTTGTACCCTCTCTTTTTTGTAGCATTTTATGCTGTTCATTGCCAGCCAACTGTCTAATTTAATTACTTGTAGTCATGAGCAAAACCGAGTCAGAGCTTGAAGTGCAGGTGTTGCTGTGATCTCAGGAGGAGGTAGCAGTGTCACCTATTCCTGGAGATAACATGGCAGAACCCTAGAGGAGCTGATTCACACTTAGGTGAGATATGACTGATAGTTGCTTCAGGCAGAGTCGCTCCTGGTGTTTTTGTGTACCTGGGATTATAGTGGAGTAGGATGCTGGACACGATGATGTTTAGGCTTTCCCTGTTGGTAGTGAAAATAAGTAAGTTAATAGTATCACGTAGCCAGTGCAAGACAGCGGTTGTTCAATAAGCGTTCCATCCAGCACCTGCAAAAACTCCAGGAAAGGAAGAGCTACTGCTTTTCTGGGAGCAGTGCATTTGCTGTCTCTGTCCTCAGTGTGAGGCAGCCACTGCTGGGTGAGTGCCAGCTGGCATTCTCAGTGCAGCTGTTTGCTTGAAACTGAGGTAATATGATCATGTTCAGTGATAGAAAGTGGCTGTGTGGACCTGACCTCTCGCTTGGAGCACTGAGGCGAGGTGCACGTGTTCATTGCAAGGAACTAATAATTCTTTTATTTGTTCTAATGTTCTGCACGTTTGGCTCAGCATCTGAACATTATTTCAGTGTACCAGCCTGTAATAAAAATGCCCCAATTAAATTTTAACACTCCAGAATATAGGTAAATTAATGGTTTCTTTCCTCCCTCCCCTTAGGTGCTCATTAACAATATTTTGCTATAGCTGACATTTTTTTTCTTGCAGGCCTTTCCCAAGAACAATTCTGTAGCAGCCCATCTGTTTTATTTTGTTGATTTGCAGCTAATGTATGCCATGATCAGCTAAAATGACAGGAGGGGAAGAAGATTGCTTATTTTTGTTTCATTGCCCTTGATACTGCAATTGGGGTCAGGGAGTCTCTTTCTTTATGGAAAAGCCACAGAGCGCACTAACCTACAAGATTTCTTTCTAAAGAAGACTTTAGCATAGGGCAGGCGGAGAAAGGGGGTTAATCTTTACAGAAACCACAGTGTAAACAGAGACTGGTAGTGCCTTTGGAAAAACAAATGCTGAACAGAGTTCTCAGAAGTGATAAAGACTTTCCTTAGGGACCAGGTAAAAACAGTTGCAACCCAGGAAATTGCTTCAACTCACTGACAACAACGTTCAAAGGAAATGATGTATTGTGCAGAGACAGTGGGAAAAGGGAGATGCTTATGAATGCTTATTGTGACTCATTTTGTGGCAGCTGTAGCTTTCAGTATTTCAAAAGTTACCTTATCCTGACTTTAGAAAACACTTAGTTCAAAAGCCTTTTGATGGTGACCACTCTAAGAGGTGCAAACTGACCCCTGTTGAATTCTGAGTCCCGTTCCAAGTATCTGTTCCTTTAACTCAAAATTGTTGAGCCCTTTGGTTGTTCAATAACTTGAAAATACCTGTTTTAGGCTAGAAGAGGAGAAATGAGTTGCCTGGAGCATAGAAGCTATTGTAGGGCTTTGGTACACGTATGCAGTTTGTGCTATAGTCTTCCTGTTGGTGATATCATCTTTCCTTTGCTCAAAACTTTTTTACTGTAAAGCCTCTCCATAACTGAGTCTGTGGGTACATGGAATATCTGGGGGGGGGGGAAATCTGCTTTCTAAGGAAAGAAGGTATTTTGCGTTTGCAAAGGCATTCTTACAGTGCCTGTAATATTTCTTGGCATAATCATAGCAGCTTTGCTGTTGTCTAATTCCTTTTTACTTTAATAATTCTCTTTTCAGATTCACACTTCTCTAATTAATGGACGGCCTAGTGCTGATGATCCTTCACGCGTATTACTAGAATTCACTTCTGCTCGGTTTATTCGCCTGAGATTTCAGAGAATACGGACTCTAAATGCTGATTTAATGATGTTTGCACACAAAGATCCAACTGAAATTGATCCTATTGTTACAAGGAGGGTAAGTTCTGGCAAGACAGTAGGCATGCGTGTGTAGAAGTTCTCTTACACTTGTAAACGCTGTACTTGCCTTTGTTCCCCATAGGAAATTTTGGGAGATGATGAATACCTGTTGTTATCTGTCAAAATCCTGGTGTTAGAGAATTCCCTCTTCACAGCATTTTGTTATTTTCTCTATAGCAGAAGCAACAATTTTATCTTTTCTGCTTAATGTTATTAACACACATAACATGCTTATTAACATAACCACAGAGCTCCTTTGGCTGCAACATTTGGATGCAGATAATTGGCAAGTAGTTGCTGTTAGATAATGTCCTCATACCTCTTCTGCTCAATCCTTTTCTACCTTTAACATGCCTTGAACACTTATTTTGAGCGTATTTTCTACTAGTGGTACCATAAGTAGTAATAGGGCCCGAATGCAACGCTTCTAACATTGTTATATGATGGTTGCTAACAGTAAAAATGTTACATTGTGCTTTAGCTTAGAAGAATGGAGACAGCACTCAAACTCACACCATACCCCCGTCTTCTCTACTGTTACTTTTGTGTGCACACCCCTGTATCTTCTTTCTGCAGTCTACACTTTCTTCTGATGCCACATCTTCCTCTTTTCCTGTTGCTCAAATATTGTGTTACCCTATTTTTCCTCAGTTTTCTACTTAGAATTCCAAAAAGCTGTTTTAGGGAATTTATACCTTTCCACACTTTTTCTTTCTGCTGTATTCCTCTTTCTGTTGGTCATCTTATTTTCCTTTTGGAAAGTTTAGGGTACTACTGTAGTAAGCCGTCCTATGAAGGGGGAGTATTGTTATTCTTGGCTTTAGTTAATATTATCAATGATGGATAACTGCAAAGAAAATTTGTTTCTTCTGTTCCACATTTCTTGTTTCCGTTTCTTCCTCTAAATACACAGAGTGCTGGCTATTTCTGACAGTTTGGTATGTGCCATTCTGTTTTTTGTTGCAAACACAGAAACTCTTCCAATTGAGTATAGTTATTACAGCCTCGCTAATCATGGAAACTGTGTTTACGTAAGGGTACACATTTAATATTTCTATTCTAAGTGAACAGAAACACAAAATTTTATTCATACTTAAAATCACTGTATACTCATGAAAACCTAGTGCAGGATGATGCACAGATTTTTCAAGCCAACAAAGAGCAATAATGTCTGTATGGCATCTCTCCATATCAAGGGAACTGTTGTCAAAGGAACAAGGAGCAGTGGAAACTTGCCATCCTTGTCTGGCTTTCCCAATAGAAGTCATTAGACAAACTAGTATTCCACAAAACAGGAAGAAAAGGGTAGCCACAAATGACATATTTTCTGTGTGGTAGAAGGTTAACTGTAAGTTATATGAATTCCTGTTTTGTTAGATGTGTTTACCAATGATCTGAAAAAGAGGTTGAACACAGAAACAGCAAAATTTGCAAATAGCTTATGTTAGTTTTGATTAGCCAGTAGTTAGGATGTTACAGGACCCTCACCAAAACAGATGAAAATGGGCAAGATGGCATGTGATTCACTTTTCATGGATGTCATAATACATGATTATAAATAACTTTCCATTCTTCTTTCCGGTCAGGGCTATTAATCCCCACCAAAGTAAAAGTGGAGATGTTCAAATGGCAGAGCAACAGGTCAAAAGTTATTTAAATATCAGTAACGATGACTATTCCATAGTCATTCAAAAAGACCAATAGTGAAAAACAGTGCTTTCCAGAGTCCATTGAATGCCCAAGTGAGACATAGCTAAGGTGAACAAAGGCGTTTCTTTCTTAGTTTTTGTTTTAGCTTTTCTCTTCTCCCCATCGTCATGCCTTTTCCTTTTCATGTTTTCTGAAGGGAATAAATTCTATTGCATCTGACTTTCCATTATCCAGTGTGCATATAGCCTTTTTCTATCTTGTGTTTAGTGTACGCTGTGTATAAATTGACATTGCTCTTGTGACTTCAAACAAATGGAACTGTGCCAATTTATACCCTTTCTTTCACTAAGCCTGATTCTGTTGATCAAGATGCAGCTTGGATTACACTGTCTGCTATATTTGTAATAGATCAAAAAAGAAATAAAACAAGATCTGACAGTTTTGTCTCCAGAAATGAATTCTGTAGTTTGGCACCTGCATTTTACAATCCACTTAGCAATTCAATTTCTGTTTTGTCTTACAGTATTACTATTCTATAAAAGATATCTCTGTTGGAGGCATGTGTATATGTTCAGGCCATGCGAAGGCTTGTCCACTGGATCCAGCAAGCAATGTATGTATTTTTCTTTTTTTTTTTTTTAATGTGCTTTATTCGTAAGGTGGAACATGAGAAAAAAAATCTTGATATTCCTCACAGTTCTGTGAATATATGTGTGCTCTTCGCTTAGAAGAATAGACAGAAGCAGTGCCAGGATGTAACAGTGCTGGCAACCAGAATAATAAACATTCATACAATGTCAGTGGAGGCTTTCTCTGGAATGAAAGAATAGGTTTCAGATAATTCAGTCCATACTGAAAGTTTCCTAGGAACAACAGAAATTTGGGTTATGTTGTGTAGCTCTAGAGATGAACACTAATACTCAGTCTTTCTTTTCCTTGTTAATATTAATCAAGGTGCTTCCTAAATGACTGTCAAATATTTAATGATACTTGCAAACAAATGTTGGTTCTAGAATGGGACATTTACTATGTGGGAAATAATAATTAAGTGATCAGTTAAGCTAGTCTAGAAAATCATGAACTGTTTATAATGTCTTCCAATTTGTTGCTTTCTTTTTGCACCATTAAGAAACACATAAGTATAATTGAAATACTGAAATATAATGTGATAATGATGGTCCAAACCTATGCACACATTATCACTAATACAGAATTTCCAATCTACTAGTATTATTAATGTGCCACAATGTGAGATCTCTTCATATACTATTCACTTAAGTAAGTTTTGTAGTATTTAACAGAAAATCTTGTTTGTATATGACATTAAGCCATTGTGTAAGAACTAATAAAAAAAAAACCAAAACAGCTAGAAGACATCTTACAGAGAATGCATTTACAGTTCTAAGCAGTTTCCATGGATCCTTGTAAAAATTTTACAAAGTCCTCAGTTTAATCCTTCTAAGCCTTTTCTGTGTATAGCAAGTGTTGAACTATTATTTCAGATGGCCTTAGTTATCAAACTGCAGCATTGTCTCAGTGCCATCTGTCAGAATTGGGTCTACCTCAGAAAATAAATGCTGTTACTGCAATTGATACATACTTCAGATAGTTTGGCTACTGGATAAAATAAAAGCATTTTGACAAGCATGGTGTCTTGCTTTGAAAGATGGCAAATATGTTTGTCATCTGGCTGGTATGAAAAGTAGCATTAAGTAAAACATCTCAAGCCATAAAAGATTTGGAGTACTTGGTTTAGCTCTCCAGGGATACTCTTCGGACTGAGCCATACCAACATAGGTGGGCTTTGGCTTAGAAACATCATGGAGGTAGTTCTTAGCACAATGAATCTTTCCCCTAGCATTACAAAGAATAAACTTGCTTGAATTTACTGCCTTGCTTATCTGAAGCATTCCTTAACCTTGTTTTGCAAGATTTATGCTTTGTCCTGTGAGCCACAGAATTTCTCTGGATTACCTTGCTGCTTTAACCTTGAGTGGCTTCACAAGGACCACAAAGAATCCCCTCCACTGAATAACAATAAGGACGGCAATTTTTGCTCCTCACTTCTCCAAACTATGGGGTTTGTTTTATCTTTTCCAAGCTCTTTCTGTGGCTCAGAGAATTTGGTTGTTCCCTACAGCAATATTTTCATGCTGGTACTAAGCTGGGACTAAGGTGCTCTGCTGAGGAACTGAAGAGTAACTGAAAAGCTGGTCCTGCTCTTATCTCAGATTAGTTTAAAAACTCCTGCTGCCCCTTACATAGAATTAGTTGTGCAGTTAGAAGGTTACATGATGAGTTGACTCATCCAGTAAAAAAAAAAAGCTGAACATTAAAGCTAATTTTTATTGGATCAGCCAACAAAACTGATTTCACTTTGCAGCTGCAGGATTGCTGCATCTGAGGGAAGGGTGGAGAATGGCTCGCTCCTCCTACTGTAAGTTAGCTATCAGATCAGTTTTCCTCTAATGTGAAGCTGTATCTGAGGGCTACCAGCATTTTGGCTTATTTACTGAACTGGGCAACTGTCATGCTTTGGCCAAATGTCTTCCTTCGCATCGTGGCTGTTTTCTTAAAATAGAACTATACAAGTTAAACACACTCTTCTGTCTCTCGGTGAATGCAGGATACATAAATGAATAAAAGAGTATAACCATTTTTAATGTTTTCATAATTTGAACTGGAATGCAGATTATGTACATGGACAGATTCTTTAAATCATCACATTGTGTAAATATTTGTTTTTCTTTTAAATTAGAAATCCATCTGTCAGTGTGAACACAACACATGCGGAGAGACATGTGATCGGTGTTGTCCTGGTTTTAACCAAAAGCCTTGGCATGCTGGCACCTTCCTGGTTAAGCACGAATGTGAACGTAAGTTGAAAGCAGTACAAAAGAGAAATTTTATTGCAGCTGCTGGTGAAAACTGAAATTGGGTTCTACATGATTTTGTTATTAATTTTATTTCTAACCACATGTTCATGAAGAATTAACAGAAAAATTACATGTAGAATTGTAGTTTTATTTAACTCAGAACATTTTATTGTAACGTGCTGATATTGGTGGAATACTGTATTAAAAAATCATTTCAAGTGGTTTAGTTTTTATAATTATGGTCATCTTATCTTGATAAAATAAGAGGATGGTATCCCGATAACTAAAAATCTTTTTACAGATTTTTCAATAAATTAAAATTTAATGGCATTATTTTTATATAAATGGCACTTTCATATATTAGCCTTGCTGAAACAAAATATTTTTACATGGTCAAAATGAATCTGAGTTTCTGAGTTTAATGGAAAAAACAATGTATCGAGTTTTCCAACATGGAAAGAAAACATAGCTTGAAATACCTCCTTCTCACAGGGTGGGAATTGCATTTTCAGGTTTATTGTAGTAAGGATAGTCATAATTGAACTTGAACATCTTACTCCCAAAGGTCACATAACATTAGATTTCTGAACATAATAAAATTCAGTGCTCCATTACATGTGAGTGCTTATTCAATTGTAGGATGGCAGCTATAGTTTTACCATGAGTGGTTAAAAATAAATAAAAAGAAGCAGATATCCCCATATTAAAAGTAGTAATTGCTTATTTGTGTCCTGTAAACTTTGGTTACAGAGATCTTTGTTTCAGTAGGGACTGTGTCTGCACTGGGAATACATTCTGGAATGAAATCAGGGAACATTTGTTTTCATGTTTAATTTTTGAGACACACTTCTTATGGCCTGTTCAACCCTCAGTGAATTGTACTTTCATGGTGGAAGCAGTTCCCTGGGATCTGGTTCAGATGTGAAGAGAATGACTCCCTACAATGTTGATGAGCTTTGAATTTCTCTTTATGTGGAAATGAATGTTTTAATACCACAGGGGGAGAAAGGGTGAGAGCTACCTCATTTTCACAGCAGCAGTTTATTAGATTAGCTCTCCTGCATGCAGACCTGAAACCTAGGATTTCAAATCTGAACTTCTAAAGAAGTTATAAGATTTGGAATCCTTTTGTTCTGACCCAGTTCTTATATGCATATGCGCAAATCAAGTGGTTTTAGGATGTCTCTCAACTTTCATAGAAATTATTTTAATTTACTCATACCGTTCTGCTGCCTTCTTTATAATTCCTTTTGTATTTTAAATTAGCTGGCTCTTTCGTGAACCATATGTGTGTGCAACCAACAAAAGGTTTCTGGACTATCAATTTAAACAGAAAAAAAACATTAAAAAACCTCACAAAGAACATAATTAGGGTATATCGGTCAACTTCCATACTCTCCCAGACAAAACATTGAGAAAAAAAATACAATATACAGAATTCCAAGCTTTGTTTGTGATGGACCATGTTACTTTTCTCAGCTGAAGTAGTAAATTAATGCTTAGATGTGCTGTTGGTGACAATGGATGCAGCACCAATGCTAAAACATTGACCAGCTCTTTTTAATACCTTAGTAACAGTGTGGCATCTCCAGCCAGAGAGTATTTGCTAACGCAGTTCCTTCTGTTTTAGCATGCAACTGTCATGGGAAGACTGAGGAGTGTTACTATGACCAGGATGTTGCAAACAGAAATCAGAGTTTGAACATTCATGGAGAATACATTGGGGGTGGAGTGTGTGTGAATTGTACAAGCCACACTGGCGGCATTAACTGCGAGACCTGCATTGACGGTTACTTCAGACCTAAAGGGGTAAATGCATGATCTGTTGTCACTTCACTGTAAAGCTCAGTGTTCAAACCATTGCTTCAGCATGGGGAGTTAAGTTATTAAAAAGAGATGACACAGTTAGGACTGCCATTTTATGATGGTTAACTTCTAATTCTGACAGTGTAGCAGTTGCTTTTCACAGCTGGAAATCTATAAAGTCAACACTCGCAGAAATAGGAAAGTGAATTGTGTTGATATGAAGAAATACACTTGAGGTCAGGGCCCCCAGCTAGTATTTCAATTTAATTTAAAGAAGGATGTGGTCCTGTAAACAGAACTTTTGCCTCAATAATGAATTTCAAGATTAGTTATCACAGATCAAAAAAATATTGCTGTATGTGATATCTGAGAAAAACAGTCTGTAATTTTTATTTTTAAATGTAATGTAGAATTAATAACCACTGAAATTCTATAGTGTCTCATGAATGCCTTTCATTTTCAGTGCAGTGGGAATTATTTTTTGTGTTTGTTTCATCATGTAAGGCAGTATTTTCATCTAAGTTGAAGCTGTTAGAAGATGAATCTTTTATTAGTTGTATTGCCAATATGGGCTGTGCCTGTGCTTTAGACAGCTGCACTATTAGTTTGTGCTTAAATTCCTGATCTTTTGTCTGTATGGTTTCAGTTGGGTAAATCATGGCCTTTAGTCTGATTGGTGTTCAATCTTCAAATGCAGAAAACATCAGCAAATAACAATAATTACATTCTGCCTGATATACTGGTTTTAGCCTTAGAGCTTGAGAAAAGGAGTACTGATCTCTTCAACAGCAGGGCACTTGCTTGGTATTTTCCTCTGAATCAGGTTATCATCCAGCTGATTGGGATTTTACATATGTATGTGTTTGTGTGTATAGTGTATCCACAGTATGTATATATACCAAGTTCATGCAGAACTTCTAGTTTATATTCCCAGTGTGATATTAGACCAAGGTTTAACTTTGGTTGAGGTAACCTTTCCAAAACCAAAAAGAAATTCTTCCAATGTCTAATGTTCATTTTTCTTCACTTATCCTTTTTTGTTCAGTTACTAACTTTAATTAGTTTTTTGAACCATGTTGACCAGAATAACTGAATTATTTGTCAATATTACTTTAGGTAGTGAATGCTTAAAATCTATTTCATTATATTTATTGATATTAATTGTACAAGGGTCTTATTTATTTCTACACCTGTTTTTTAAGTTGAGAACATAGTTGTGTCTAAATAACTTAAATGTTTCTGAATAAAAATAAAAATTTAACTTTAATAGAATCACAGAATCATTTAGGTTGGAAAAGACCTTTAAAATCATCAGTTACATCCATTAACCTAACACTGCCAAGTCCACCACTAAACGATGTCCTTAAGTGCCACATCTACACATCTTTTAAATACCTTCAGGGATGGTGGTTCTACCATTCCCTGGGCAGCCTGTTCCAATGCTTGACAATCTGTTTGGTGAAGAAATTTTTCCTAATATCAAATCTAAACCTCCCCTGGTGCAACTTCAGGCAATTTCCTCTCATCCTAAATTGCATGGGCTAAGCTTGGCAACCATCTCATTTATGTTAAAGTGCAAGCTACCTACACAGAAGTAATTATTTCCTATTTTTTGTTTAAGAAGTAAATAAAAGCTTCCAATTATTAAAGGTAAGATTTTTATTTTGTAATCTATTTTTATAGGTATTGCCAGATAGCCCAGATCCATGCCAGCCGTGTTCATGTGATCCAAATGGGTCTTTACATGACACCTGTGTCAAAGATGAGAAACATGCAGAAGGAGGTAAGATCCCTAAAAGACAGTGATATTAAAGAATAAGTTCAGCAATGATCAGAGGAAAAGCTGAATCACATTTGTGATATCTCTTTAAAAAAATCATATGTTTTTTATGTTTACTCATCACCTGCATTCTTAGGAAATTCAGATTTTAAATTCCCAAATTTGCTGAGATTTCTTTCAGATTCATGGCTTGCAAACTTGTGTATGTTTGGATGAGTACTCCCCATAGAATATAGTGGAGAATTTTGGCTTTAGAGAGCTTTCTTCTTTTACAGCAAAGATTAAAACTAGTACAACCATAATGTTTTAATGTCTTTTCCTCTCTAAGCATATTTCCATTTGAAACCTAGAAAAAAAAAACTTTGAAAGGTGTCGTGTTTATGTGCTACCTATTATTATAGTTAGGATTGCAAGCTGTTCACCATAGCTCTGTAAAAGCTATCTTCAAATAGAGAATGAACTGTTTCCTTGTGCTTTGGAAACAGTGGATTGTCATATTTTTTCTGATTCTTTTGTTGACAAACTTCTGAAAATACTGTAGGAAGGTAACAAAACTCAAGAGTTCTTAAGAGATGTTTTAATGGGGCTAATTGCAATCTATTGACAAAAGGTACTGTAGCAATCTTTTTTGAAGTAGAGATCAATGGAACATAAAAGCAGCATAGCAGAGATGCAAATACAGGATCCAGAGGTGTAAAACCTGATGTAATCATGTACTGATTACATCAGTTCAGTGAAATGGTACTGATTAACTGTCATAGTGGTGTATATGGTGCTTTGACCTTGGCTGGCTGCAACTGCCTACCCAGCCACTCTCTTACTGCCATTCTCTGTAGGACAGGGGGAGAAAATAAGATGAAGCATCTTATGAGATGAAGTAAAAACCAGGAGATTGCTTGCCAGTTATCATCATGGGCAAAACAACTTGACTTGGGGTAAATTAATGCAACTTATTGCCAATTTAAATACATTCATATAGTGACAAACAAAAACAAAAATTAAAAATAATGCCGCCTCCTCCTTTGACACTGCTTTCTCCTTGCACTTTTCTCTGACTGCAGCGTGGATCTTTCCCACTGGCTGCTGTCCTTCAGGGAAAGTCTGCTCCACCATGGGTTTGCCATGGGACGCAGTTCCTTTGGGTAATATCCACCTGTTCTTCATGGGGTCTCTGCAGGCTGCAGTGTGGATATCTGCTCCAGCATGGTCTCCTCTAGGGGCTAGAGAGAATCTCTGCTCTGGCACCTGGAGCACCTCCTCCCCTTCCTTCTTTGACCTTCCCTGACCCACCTGGCTGAGGGGCTCAGCTGTGCCCTGTGGTGGGCCTGGTGGAACTGGCTGGAGCCACATGGGGCAGCCCTGGCCGCTCCTCACAGAGGCCGCGCTGCAGCCTCCCTGAGTACAGCCCATCACACAAACTGATAGGAGAGGCAGTAGAAGCAGCAGAGAGGATGAATGCAAAGGCTGGGAAAAGCACAGCAAGACAGTGTGATGCCTGTACCAAACCTGTGGGTGAGAGTGTACAGGTTACAGATGACAGACTTAACAAAGAAGCCGCTCAGACTCTTAAATGGAACAACTTTTATTCAAGCATTTGCCACTACTAGCATTCAGTGCTTTTCTAAAATAGAGGCTATGGTTTTGAGATGGAAGAATGATTAATTCAAAGAAATGCAACATCCTGCTTGAGTGATAAGCAGCTGCTTGGTCTCTCTGATCCTGTCTGTTGCTGCTGTGGTCCTCCTTTGCACACCTTCTGTGCTGGCCACTGGTGCAGGTCATTCTGCGGGAGCCTGGCAGCTGAAAGGCAGTTACCAGGTTGTCAGCTCTTCTCTCAGCGGAAGAGAGAATCAAAAAGCTAAAGACATTTTTTCCATCTTGTTTGGTTGTCAGTAATAGTGTCATTAGGAGCTCTCATAGTGTTTTATTCTTGCCTTGGAGCATTCAACAGATCTAAACCATCTCATAGTTGCTTTCTAAATCTGCTGACGCTTCCAGAATCTTGTTGCGTGGTTACTGTGCTTTACCACCTTGCTTCATGTATCTCCTCCTGCCTTTTTAATCCCCCGATCTTCTTTCTGGTAAATTCTTCTCCTGCCTCTTTTCTTGACCTCGCTAGGAAGAGAATAAAGCTCCTGTTTGGATCCTTCCTTTCCTTTCTTGCTTTTTCTCTGTTGTCTTCGTCCATCTAATCTAAAGATCATTAACTGTGTCTTTCTAATAAATCAAGAAATGTGTCATACCACCATCTTGAAGATAAAATATCCAAAATCAGATTATCTCTCTCTGTTTTGCCTCCTTTTACTTTCATTGGCAAGCAGCCAGTCCTGCTCATCTAGCCCCAGGCATTCAAACAAGTTTCAGATCTCAGCCGTTCTTCTAGTCTGAAGAACCACATATTTATCTTATTTGATTTACCTATTTTGAGACCACAAGAACAAAACTAAGTCAGCTCTACACACAACTGGGCTTTGTAGCTGTTCTACCTACGATGGTCCTGTTCTTTGCTTCCTGTTTTTCTGTTTATTTGCTTTTCTGTGCTAAATGAGGTTCCAACAGATTAGGAAAACTGTTCACTTCTTGCACGTTATGTTTGATTATAGTGTTTGGGCCAGTGGGCCAGATTTGTGATTTTAAAGTCTTATTCAACAGGAAAGACACAATAATGCTAGTTGAAATTAAAAGCCTTTTAAATATTTGAGGAAAGGGTTTTGTGGTGATGGAAGAGGTGGTGTTAGAATCAAGAGCAGGTCTGGATATAATTTTTAGCATGAAACTACCCTAAAAGCAGATCACTTTTAACCTTTTTTTTCACCTCAAATTTGTATTCAATACCCTGATAAAATTCTTTTTACTGTACACTGCTCACCTGGGGCAGCAGTTGGGTTTGAAGCACTGGGGAGCCTACATAAAGGAAAGGCTGGAAAGCATGATCTGACTGAACAAATCTATCTATTCACCTGTAAACCATACTAAATACACACCAGGTAGGTTGAAATACATCTCAGAGTTTGCTGGCTGGTTGTTTAAGGAGAAATTGCTTGCTTGGTGTAAGATGGGAATATGCTTCTTAAACGTGTGGTAAGCAAATGAGTCGGGAAGATTAAAAACATTAAATTAAAATGGAAATATGATAATAAGGAAAATCACTGGGGATATAAAGTCACTGTGAACAGTTCTAAAGGAAAATAAAGCTGGAGGCTGTGTGCTTGAATACTGTAGGTAAGCAACAATTAAAATGGGAAATTGTAGCAAATACCGTAATAACTAGTACATTGATGAAGTGGAACAGGAGGATTTAAAATACTGCATCCTGCAGTGATCATCAGGTTTCAGGAGATATGAAAAGGACACGAAGGAGTTGCTTTATAATTGACCAGCCATTGTTTCAGAAGTATTTTTCTATATTAAGCATGTATAAGTTCCATTTTTATCAGGCTGGTATAACTTTGTCCTCACATGTTTCACTCGGCATTCTGAAGTGAAATATTATTATTCTAGCTTTTATGGTATATTTTTGGTTTTGAATCTTTCATAGCAATGTTATATGATGTGTTCATGAGCAATATAGAAAAGAAGGAGCCAGAAACTTATAAATCGTAGTATGTTTGCAAACCGTGGTATTCATAAAATCAACTGATGAAAATGTCTCTGGGTTTTGTAACCGGCAGGCAGTAGGTTTAAAACTTATCAACCTATGTCCAATCCGTACTATTAATAGGTAAGCTTGACCATTGCTGATACTGTGTTCACTTGCAATTGTCCATACAGAAATGAAGGTGGAACCTATACTTTCAGAACTACTTTGCACTCCAGTAATTAGGCTTCCTCAGTGTATCAGTACTCTTGTTTCAAGCTGTAGCGGCTAGATTTTAACAAATAGACATTTTACTTGGCTTTTAAGCACCTGCAAGAGCTGTGAGGTTTGGAAACTGACATTTGTGACTCAGTCTTCACTGCATGCTATCATGCAGTCAAGTTTTTTCCCTATTGCCTCTTTATGTACAATATAATCCAAATGACAAATGTCTATTTTTGCTGAAAAACGTTCTCAGACATTTTAGGCTTCATAGTACTTTGCTCAGCAAGCAGTCCCACTGACTTCCATGAGATCATTTTCGGAATTTATACACTGTTGAACGGCAGTGAAAATGGCAGAAGCCAGTCCCTGGGGTTGCAGGTTTTTTCAAAGGTCTGGTGTGTGCTTTTGCATGTATTTTATTTTTGCGCAGTTTTGAAAGACTGGTAGGCTGGGAGAAAACTAACCGATAAAACTTTGTATTTCAAGATGACTCATCCTCTAGGATGAACTTTCAAAGCCTCTGTACACTCACAGATAGGGCAGAAACAAAAAATTTTTAGGCAGAAAACAGGGAATAACAGCTTCAACAAATAAAGCCCCATTCAAACAAGGCCTGTGAAGCGACAGACCAAAAGCAAAAGGTGATCTGCTGAAGTGTTAGTTCATTACAACAACAGCAACAGGCAGACCTGAAACATCTGCCCTACATCAAAATGTAATTGGGCTGTTGACATAGTGCACGCTGCATATGCACTACAGAAGCCTAGTCAAAAATAACCAGTGGGACGCTGACAGGAATTTACATACTGTGTAATACAGTGAGAGCCTGGATGTTGCAAGTGCTGTAAATGAAAGAAGGCATTGAGCCAAACAAAATCTACAGACTAACCATATCAACAAGCATAACAGTTGGAAGAATATATGACAGCAGTGCCTATGCTGCCTTCTCTCTGTTGTGGACCATGAGGTCTCTTGATAGATGGTAGGCTGAAGGTTATCCGCTATTGCATATACTACATAAGGAAGGGCATTGCTGGGCTGGTGACAGTGGGGTTTCCAATCCTGGTCTGTCTTTCTCAACTGCAGAGAAAGAGCAGGAGAAAGGAAGGTTCTTGATGAGGAACTGAAAAAATGGACCGACTGGGCAGTGGAGGAGAGCCTATACATTTAAATGAGAGTTTGGGAGTTGTTCCATGCTGAGACATTTAATTGAATTTGAGTTTGCTGAGACTTGACTCATGATAACTAAGAATGAGTTCCTGAAGCTTTCAAATAAGACTGGCTCACTTCTAAAGAGTTAAACTTGCCTCTGTCTTTTACTGTTGAACTCTGGTGTACAGCAGGGTGTTTTCATCTAGAAGGAACAGAAGTTTCTCTCGTAAAACAAGATTGTTCAGCTAGGAAGCATTGACCCAGATCACAAAAGAGCCTGTGGCTTGCTGTGCTGTGGGGCCTCACCCGTGGCTATTTGAGAGGAGGGTAGCTCTGAAATCTGAGAATCAGTTGGGCCACAAGCATCAAAACCCATGGAGCACATGGTTTCATGATAGTAAGTAACAGAGATTTCATGCACTGAAGTTCTGTATATAATTAGGACAGATCAGGAAGGTGACAGTCAATATGATGTGCTACAGGAGATCAAAGAGACTCCAAGATTAGAGAAGACAGACTGAATTTCATCTCTGTTTAGATTAACAGAGAATATAATTTAAAACACCTGTAGGTCTCTGCTTCTTCAAACTTCTAGTTAGAGAAACTATCAAAAGCTCTGGATTTGTGCATCAGGAGCTTGTTTAAAACTCTCTCAGAGGGCAGTCAACTTCAACTTTCTTGTAGGAATGAGAAGGCCTTCCTGAAAAAAAACTCTCAAAACAAGGTAACCTTTAAAAAGAATATCAGAATGAATAGCCCAAGACTGCTAATGGCAAGTATAGGGTTTATGTACTGCATATTAGACATGCAGAGAAGATGCATTCTTTTAGTGCAAAATTATTCAAGCAATGCAATTAAGTTACGAAAAAAAATCTCTATTAAACAATAAAAAAGAAGCTCCCTGAAAAAGCAGAAGTTATATCCAATGAAAGGTAATAGAAAAGGACATACATTGTGACAGATCCTGGAAAGTCATACTCTTAGTAACATACACACGTATTTTAAGAAATAATTTGCTAAATGCTCAAATTTTGCTAAGTACTACTACAGATAAATCAGAATCAAAAAGACAGCTAGAGATTCAAATTCAGTAGAAGTTAAATATGGTTAAGGTGTAATGAAGTTATAACCAGAGATCTCAAGAAAAAAAAAGACACAGCAGAAAAGCTAGATTATTTCTTTGTATCAGTGAATATAAGAGCTTAGGGAATTTCCCACTCGCGAGTCTTTGTTCATGGGAACAAGTTAGAAGAGCCATCTCAAACAGAAGTGACAGGTGTAGAGCAGGCTGATAAATGAAGAATAAAAATTCATCAGGCATATGTCATATTTATCCATGGCATTTGGATGTAGTGGAAAATGAAGTTGCTTGAAGTGTTAATTATAGTTTATAATACTTTTCTAAACTTACATTAATACTACATAAATAGAACCTGCTTATCCAATTTGTAAAAGAAAGGGAGAGGGTTTTGAGAAATTAAAATCAGAAGGTTTGGTTTCTTTACCAAGCAAATCAGTAGAATTACAGTAAGTGATTTATATCTTTTCTGAACTGTGGCAAAAATGGGCAAAAACCAAGATCATTTTTTTGCAGAGGACATGTGCCTTGTGAATCTCTTTGAAGGATTCAATGAACATGTGAACAAAGGCTCATTTGATTAATATTATATTTTGATTTTCAAAAAGTTTTGACAAGATCATTCACCAAAGACCACAAAAGGCAGTGTAATACAATAAAGAAGAAAGGTTCTTTCATGGATTAGTACTTGGTTAAAAGAATAAATGGACCGTTTTCACAGTGGTGATCAATATGAACAGCTGAAAATATTCATATTTAACCTGGAAAAGGGATGAGTAGGAGGGTGACAAAGTTAGCAAGTACAAAACCTTTCAGCATAGAGAAATTAAAGAACTGCAAAATGTTCAAAAAGATCTCAAGATAATCAGTGGCTGGATAGTAAAATAACCGATGCATTTCTGTAACAATTAAAGGAAAGGTAGAACACAGAGAAAAGTAGTTCTACTTGTACAGTGATTACAGCAATATCTGAATTAGGCACTATCAGTTGTGAAGCAACTCTGAGAATTATCTTGGACTGTGCCCTGAATGTATCAGCTCAATGCTGGCTCAGCAGTAGTCCAAAAGGTCAACAGAGCCTTAGGAAATATTACTGATGTTTAAAAAACAAGCCTGAAAAAAATCATCAAACCATTTATAGGTCTACACTATGCACTCTTTTCCGCTTAAATAATTTATTAGAAATGGAAACAGTGCAGAGAAGGACAATAGAGATTTTCAGCCATGCAAAGCAGTTTCTGTATAAAGAGATATTAAATGCGCTTAGGAGTTTTTGACATATGAAATAAAAATGTCATACAGGATATGATAGAGGTATATTAAAATCACGGATGACATGGAGAAAATGAGTAGGGAATGGTTACTTGCTGTTTTCTATGATACGAAAATTAGAGGGCAATAAATAGAGGTTTAACACTATGTTCTTTCACACTACACATGGCTAAATGTGGAACTGCTAGGGAGCTTTATGGATTCTGAAAGTAAATGCATGTTCAAAGGTGCTTAGGTGAATTAATGGAAGATAAGTTTTTCAGGGACTGTTGGATGCAAGGAAGTAGGGATAAGTTTCAGTTTAGAAGATCTCAGATATGCAGATTTCTAGAAGCTCAGTATTCAGATTGCTATATATTTGCTCCATCCTTGCATGTTTTATTCTCGCCTCTCTCAGACAGGATGCTGAGTTAAATAGACATGATGGTCTGGCCCACAGTAAACACCCGTATGTTACACCTCCCAAAGGTGTTGCTTTGCATTCCCTTAACACACATACCTGATAATAATAATAATGATAAATCAAATACGTCTCATGTTTTCTTCCTCTTCCCATAGATATGTTGCCTGGTTTCTGTCACTGCAAGACTGGTTATGCAGGAGAGAGCTGTAACAGATGTGCCTTGGGTTACACAGGGTATCCCGAGTGCCTGCCCTGCAACTGCTCGGTGAAAGGCAGTGTGAATGCTGACCCTTGCATTGGTCCCTGCATCTGCAAGGTATGGATGTCAGATTCTTCTGAGCCATCGGAAGATACTAGTGATATTGAAAGATTACAGATAACGGTCTTCTATCATATGATAGCATTCCACTGTCCTTCCTAGCTGTGTTAGTATCTATGTTAGCCTCTTCTCACAGAACACTTGTTCTTGGTCCTGTAAAGTCTTAGATTATCTTGTGTAATCTCAGTACTCACTGTAATTAACATAGGTACCTAGGACCCTGCTGCCAGTCATGCAAGTCCTTAGAATGTGATGAAGGGATATTTAAGAAGCCTGTTAATCATTTGTTTCGAGCTCCCGTTTTCATCTACTCAGAATCTATATGTTTAAAGTATTGTGGGCTCTAAAACTAACCTGTAATGTGACCTCAAAAGAAGAAATTAAGTGAACTGATGATATGTTAAAACAAACAAAAAAGTTGTCTTTCAGGAGCTGTCATTAAGGATATCATTCTCTCTTCTTGCTAAGTTCCAAACTGAGAGCGTTTGGTATGACTGTTTAGAAATCTCTAACATTTAAAAAAGATAATCCATCCTTTCTGTAGGATGAATTTCTTAATTTCTAGGAAGAAAATTCAAGAATTTTTCTGTGTGCCATCATGTACCTCCAGCAAATTATATATTGATAGTATATGGAATAAAAAAAAATTAAAACATGCATCCATTTCTAATAAAATACCTACTGACCAGTAATGCTTTCAAAATGGTGGTGCTCTGTAAGTCATAGTTTAGTAAGTAAACCATGAATACGCCCAAAGGGCAACTTACTGTACTGTGGGTCAGTTTTTCTGTGTCATACTTCTGGGATTTTCCATCCAGCGTTTAATTAACAGAATTAGTCACAAATGTGAATTTAAAAAGCCTTACATTACATCCTTATATACAAGAATGTACAAAAAATAATTCAGTCTATCTGCATGCACACATAAAGCTCTGATGTGACAACTGAACAGCGCTGAAATCTGCTCAGAAAATTAACCTTTTCTTCACTTTATGTAACAGCCACATGCTCTCTATCAGAAATAAGATCAATCCATATCACAGTTCTAATTCCTTAACTATCAAGTCTAGAAGATCAGAAAAGGGGTTCTTTTGCTATATTCTGACTTGAAAGGGAGCTTTGATGAACGTGTCACGTGCTATATACAAGACAACCACTGCTTAATTATTTTTATTATTATTACATTATTTGTGTAGTGCTGAACTGACCTGTTAGTACCGTCAGACCAAAATGAACAAGAATAGAATAGAGATAATTGTTCCTAACCCAGAGAATTCTCACTACATACGCATTTTCCTTGATGTTCATCCTTTGTCTCCTTTCTGCTCCTCTAATCTCTTTTTAAATGCTTGTAGGGGGAAAATTATACTCTTTGCAGATAGCTGAGATACAGATACGTACACACATCTGTTTTCACTAGCAATCTTCAAATTCAAGTCAAAGCAGATTATGGTCAAAGGGACACTGAAATCATCAGATTAGTTATGCTCCACATGAAGAATAAAGTGGGATGTCTGGACAAGTTAATAGCAGGTCTTAGGAAATATGCTTCCTTTCTTTTAATCACATATTTCAATTACATATGATGAGCTGTAAATTTACTAAAGAGAGTTTTCTTGTAAAGGAAATTGACTGCTGAAGAACAGTTCTAACTGTAAGCAGCAAAATGCAACAAAGTGGGTATTAGTTTGATCTTTACCATATCAAGCAGAGTAAACTAAAGTACAGAAATGGGAGGGACGAGTGTAGATGCTTGTTTTTTCACTAATCTCAGAGAGCTTTCTGAAGGTATATGTTCAGTCTCACATTTACATAATTTAAAACTGGACTGAACACAATATTCAGAAATAAATGAGGCTGTAGAAACATTGCTTCATCAGCTGGAGGATAGGTTAGATCTCCTTTCCAACTTCAGCTTCTATATATCTATTATTTAGCGAATTTGCTGACCACTCAATAGAATTACACAGGTTTTACTCACCAATTACATGTTTGTGACTGCAGAGTAGGGCAGCTTTTCATTTCAACACATACTTTTGCTTTGCGGCTCCTTTATTTTCCCCTTCCTACTCTGCACACACTAAGTACATCAGCAAAGTCTGAAACTTTTGGGACCAGTGTTCATAATTCTAGTTTCTAGAATTGTGCATGAGAGCATTTACATGCCTGTGAGCTCCCAAACATTACCCACATTGTTTTTCATATGAAGCATGAGTAGCTTGATGATTTCACCATACCTTTGGCAATAATATGCCTTGATTAATCCTGAGATTGCTAGTGAAAATGTAAAAATACCATTCTTGAAATTAAGGAGATGTTGGAGTTAAAAGTAACTGCCTGGTAGCATTGAGTTGTATTAAAGAGATTTTTGGTTTGTTGAACAGGTTCTATATGATGTTGAGGGGAACACGAATACAGCACAGCAACAGAGACAGAGCAAAGATATTTTGCTAAACATGTTACTGTATAATTAGTGGTGAAAACCTATTTACATTTTCATTTTATCTCATCGATTACCTGTCCTTACCCCTTTCCCCTCATTGTTCCAATTTTCTTTTAATCCGCTTGTGCTGTCCTTTCTCCCCATACTTCCACATGCTTTGCCCTGCTTTTTCCATCCTTCCTAGATCTTAAACAGGAGGCCATCAAATGGATTTTGGTGAATTTACTTCAGAGCTGTGTATTTCAAGCAATTATAGACTACACAGTGTGGGCAGGCTTTCTATAATGTGTTCATTCTTTGTTGACATAGAGCCAACAATCCTGTGTGCATACAATAGAGCACTGTCTCCAGGATTAAAGAGACTGTATAGAACGCTTCTGAAAGTGAAAGAATATTATGGGCTATCTTGGGAAAAATACTGAATTACTAAGCCAGTAACACAGCATGAGCCTTTTGCAGTGTACTCCTTATAGAAAAGCTAGCTTTATCTTTGCCTATAGGACAAATTGGTTTATTGTGTAAGGCAGCAGGACTTAATGCACAACACGAGCTTTCTCTGAAAAATGAAATTGCCAAATGCTAATAGAATTCTTCATGTGTGTTTAGTGCCTGGCTTTCTGTGGTGGGAGAGTCTGTAAACCTGACTGCATGGCCGGCAAACATATGTAGTTATGGAAAGAGGAAATGCAGCCCTTTTAACACTTGGATTTAGCCTGAATTCAGCTATTAATGATAGACCAATGAAAAACAAGTATGCTGAATGATTAGTACAACTACTACTATATACCTGTAGTTTGCATCAGTTGGGCATCCACAGGTTTTATCAGCCATACTTTCAAACTACAGTCGAGGCTGTAACATTGTGCCAATACTTCCTTCCCCTCCAAGACTCTTAAGTATAAAGGAGGTAAATCAGATTAGTCCCTGAAATTAAGTATGTCCATTCATGCAGAAGAAAACTTAAAAATCTTACAATGTTCATATTCTATGTCCTGTTATTTACATGCAGCCATAGTGATTTTTATTATGTAGAGTATTTGCTACTGGTACTCACAAATAAGAATAGTCTTTCCTATGAACGTCTTTACAGTCCTGCATTTATACTCTTCTGCAGAGTATAAAGCTGGTGATCTCAAGTTCTATCCATGACAACTGAAATAATATTCTAATGTGCATTTCCAGGAACATGTTGAAGGTGAAAACTGTGATCTTTGCAAACCAGGTTTCTTCAATCTGCAGCAAAATAATCCCAAAGGCTGTGAGGAATGTTTCTGCTCTGGGAAAACAAACATCTGCACACACTCTCATCTTACCTACGGAAGTGTAAGAAAAATTGTACCATATCAGTACATGTCACTGGTTTTGTGGTTTTGTGTTTTGTCACTATCTATTGCCACCAGACAGTCACTGGACTGCATCTGATTATAAAGTCATGCATGTTCTTTTATGCCCCGTATATTTTTCAACTATCCAGAAGAAAATGCTTATAAGCTTTCTTTTCATTGTGAGAAAGTTTTGAAAAAGTACGGTTAAACAGTTAAAAGTGCAGAAGTTATAACAGTAAAAAATGAAGCCATGTGCCTAAACACGGTCCCGAAATATGCATGTCTAGTCAGTCTTGAGTTTAATGCAACATATCCATAGGGCAACCTCTTTTACAGGTCATTATTAAATTTCTGGACCTGAAATAATGAAGAGTTTTGAAACATTAAACGTACAACATCTTATATAAGAAAAAGGGATGCTTGCAGGGGGCATTTTGGGTGAATTTCTTTTGTGTACTGCATTCCTAGCCGAGGGTGTGAAAGGGAGATGAACCTACTTACTGTTCTTTGTGCTGTAGAAAAATATCTTTAGCCTGCAAATATACTCTAAACTTTAAGTTAGTTCTCAAAGCTCAGACGCTGATTCCACTGTAATGGATGTATGCTACATATTCATGTCTTAGATCAAGTTTGGGAAATGTATTCCAGGTCTGCTAGCTCCTGGTTTTGGCTGTATTGGTATGCTGGAAGTCTGCAAGTAAAATCATATATGCCTAGTGTGCTCATTTACATGCCAGCATCTGGAAAATTTTCTGTCCCGTGTCTGAGCTTATTTATTGTTATGCTTGTATCCAGGCTGTAGAAGCCATCCTTGTATGAACAGTGTGCTCTTCTCTGATGATTCATTTCTAGTTGTGGGATTTCAGAAATTCAAGTTCTGATGCTTTCCAGCTTTACTTTGGCTTTGTAAAAAAAGTATAGTTGAACTTGTAAGGCTTTAGAATTACAAATTATTATAAATTATGCTGTCTACAACAATCAGAAAATGTATATCTATTTGTCAGCTCATCTTCTGTGCCCCCTGTGACTCATTATTTATTGAAAATTTGTATAATATTTGGTGATATGCTTATGTTGGTATGATAGAATTTCCTCCTCGCTCTGGACCATCTGAAGCAAAGTTACTTCAAAGTACTCAGAAGTTGTAACTCCCAGTCACGTACAATAAGAGAATTTTTTGCTGTTATTACTTTGTTGTTTTGTTTGTTCCTAAACTGCTATTAATCACAAAAACCTAATCATTTTTTTTTTAAATGGAAGAATGAGAGGCTGTGACTGTTGAAATGGCTGATATCCTGATTCTCATTTTAATGTGTTTTGTTTTGTTTTGTTTTGTTTTTTCTGTCATTATAGATAGAAGACATGAATGGCTGGTATCTGACTGGCTTACCAGGTCTCATCAGGGTTAACCCCAAGCAAAAGAGGTTTGATGGGCATCAGCAGTTCAGCATCAGCAACGTGGCTGCGCGAAAAGTACTGCCACAGACTTACTATTGGAGTGCACCCAGTTCTTATTTGGGCAACAAAGTAAGTGCAGATGGTACTTACCTAAATGCTAATTTGATTTATTGAGAAAAGAAGTATGGCTTTGAAGTGGGGTGGAACTGATGGAAGGTTAAGTTGGATAGCTATTGAACCATCAAAATTACAAGCACAAAGTAGTCAGATGTATCCTTGTGAGGCAAAAAGTTAAATAGAGAAAATTAACTATCTTTGACCTTAAGCCCTCTTTGGGCTTCTGCTCTCAAGTGTTGGAGAAGTCTATATAGTTTGCAGCATTGTTTTTTGAATGAATTAGCTGATGTGTGGTTCAGCTTGTCCTGTTCTCTTTCCCCCTTGTCCTCAGCTTTGAAAACCAGTTCCCTCATCTGCTTTCCGAGATGCAAGTTGTGTATCAGATGTTGTGGGGGTGTGTTACAAAACTTTAATGTTTGGCATGAAACTTGTGTGTGGGGAGCTCTCTGCCCTAGAACTCAGAAAATGTTGTGATATTTGTGCCAGTTCTAATGCATATATTTATCCAAGTCTGCATGTGTCCATGTTTGCACGTACACACATATTCACGCCCTGCAGGTTAATTCAAAATATTTGCTTTCTAAAGTTTTGGATGCTTTAGTGGTCTGACTATCAGACTTATCACCGTTAGACTTTCTGTTATCATACATGATACCTTCATGAAAATATTATCTTTTTCCACAGAGTAGAAAGGAGGACTGAATGAGTCCTAAAGGTGAAGGAAGCTAAACAGTTTTCCATTTACCGTAACCCTGACCATGCTAAAACTTACCAGAAATGCTAACACTAATACACTTGAGCACATTTTCCTCTGTAGTCTCTTCAGGCTAGTCAACCTCTTATTTATTTATTTTCTTCCTGCTGGCTGAAAATCAACATGACAGAAGGTAAGTGAGCATGTTGAAACTAAATAGCATCATTCCAAAGAATTGGGCATCGTGTTCATGGCTATAAATTGTTAAAGATAGTCAGGTTCATTTAGGTGGGCAAGGGACAGTTTCTTCTATAATCTCCCATGTCTGGTGAACTTACCATGAGATGTGAACTGATACTTTTCCAGACAGAATTTGATCCTGCTTCTGTTCAGTGAGAAAAATAATAGTAAGAATGTGCACAAATTACTTGAATGTGGAAGATATTTTTTCAGTGTAATTTGGAGGTCCTTTGTGGTTACTTCTTTGTATGAATGAAGCAATTTGCCTTAATAACTGAATGATATAAATTTTTGATACTACAATAACACTGAATGCACTCACAAATTACCACAGTACATCTTAACTGTCAGGCTGCATCATGAAAACTGTAGTCGTAATGACATGCTTAGGCCATGTGATTTATGCTGTAGAAAGGGAAATGGAAATAGAATATTGAGAGTCCTTCTTTATAAACTCAATAAAACATTTCTCTAAATAGTTGAAACTGGATAAAACTGAATAGCTGAAACTAGATAAAACATCCTTTCTTGAGAGTGATTGCTAGCTGTGTTACAGTAGAATAATTGTTATCTCAGAGCAGGCAAGCTTCTTTAAGAATTTTTGTCTTAGCAAGTGTAGAGAACAACTTAGGAAATCTTATATCAAGTTGTACACTTTTATTGTAATTTATAAACCTTGTGTCACAGAAAATTGCCTTTACTTTTTATTGTTAAAATTACTGCTTTTAAATAGTATTCCCCAAAATAAAATTGAGTAACAAAAGGTAGGAACCATTCTGCAATTCCTAGTTTTCAAATATAGCTCAAAAATCTTATTTAAAATAATTCTTTTAAAGTTGGCATGTTGTACATATGCCTCCACAGTGTTGATTGCCATATGTGTGCTATCTGCTTGTTTTACATCCATCTCCAAATGCTTCTTTTGGATGAAAAAAGCATTATAAATAGGATGTTCCTGAGTGTGTAGTGTTTAGCTTTATTTTTCTTTTTCATCTAAATCTGGGTAACACGAGGGTATGTGATGCTGGTCTTTGATTGTGTCTCTGAGGAGACATCATAAATAACAAGATGGTACAGAATTCTTGTTTATGTCAGTGGGACAAGAACATGAGCAAATTACTTTAACATCACCATATCGTTTTAGTCTTCTAAATACATATGCTGGTACCAGAATTTATTTTTTTTGTACAAATATAGGTAAATTTTTAAAAGCCAGATATTTTACCTGTTTGACTATATAATATGCATTTGAACTGAAAAATGGAATGCTGTTTTTGATGCAGAATATGTTTGGGAGTAATCTGGAGGAATTTAATTTCCAGAAATAAAATATCTAGTGGATAATTTGGGAGAACAGGTTTAAAATGGCTAGTATTAAGGTTTTAGTAGGTATCATAAAACAGTTTATCTTCTTGCCTCCCTACCTTATCATAGCCTACTGAACTAAGGATTGCAGCAATCGTAAGGACTTGTGGTCTGTTAATGCTTCTAGTTACTGAAAATTTGTCTTGTTCTATCAACTCCAATTACATTTTAGTATTTGAAAAAAAAAAATAGTTGGTTTTGTTAGCAGTTTCTTAAATTGTTTTGACAACAGAAGTGTAAGTTTATTTTAAACCTGTATCCATGCTAAAATATTTTATAAATTTGTCTGAAAGTGTTATGAATTACATTGTGATAATATTTGATCAGAGCAATGAAAGGAAAGTGTACAATTAATAAAAACTTAGATACCAAGCTCGGCAGAATGACATTAAACACTTGTTACTTTAAAGCAGGGGTCCTCAAACTATGGCCCGTGGGCCAGATACGACCTCCCAGGGTCCTCAATCTGGCCCCCCCCGCCGGGGGCTGGGGGGGGGGAACCAAGCGGCCGCAGATGGCTGCCTGCCACTTCATCCGCGAGCCGGCCCCAGTTTAAAAAGTTTGAGGACCCCTGCTTTAAAGTCAGTGTGGAAGGGTTAGGTGTCCACAATGTTTCAGAAGTCTGACATTACATATATACTCTGCCTCTTTTCCTTTGAAACCTCAGCAAAACGCAATTTGGTAATTTGTATGCTGAGTAAAATCCATTTATCGTTAGCTGAAAGAAAACATTATATGGAACATATCTAAATAAACATATGACACCACCACCCCCCCCCATGACATGCACACGAGGGGCAGCTGGGACCACTTGAGATTTCATGAGGAAACATCCATCCATCTTTGGTTAGAGAAAGTCTTCCTGCTTTATTTTCTTTCTGGTACTGCAAATTTTAGGTTCCTCTCCCTGCTAGGGGCTAGCTTTATCCATGAAGGTGATTAACCCTGCCTCTTTAGATGGTTAGGGCATTGCCCTTGGTTAGCAGTCATAGGTTAGTTCAGACTTTAGGTGGAGGCCGTCCAGGTCTCTGAACATTGTTAGGTCTCAACACTCAGCAGACGTACTGAAAATAAATAATACATCCCCTCTAATTCCTCTATCTGAGTTTTGAGTAGATATTAATACTGCCATTACTCAGACTGCAAGGAACATCATAGAAGCCCTAAAACATCTCTGTTCAAAATCACTATTTGCTTACCTGGCATTTTACTAAGACTGAGAAGTTTCTTGTATCAAATGTTTTACAGGAGTCATTTGACCTAGCTGTACAGCATGATCCCATTCGGTATAAGTAAAGTTACTGTAATTTGGTCCTTTGTGAAGTCAGAGTATGTTGAACATTAAAGAAAAACATGCTTGGATAAAAGGCTTTATTTTTTCTCGGCAAATTTTAGCTCATCACGTTTGTCAACTCCATGGACTTCAGAAGCGACGTGCTGGATACATTGTTCTTTCTTTGACCTCTAGTTAAAACCTAGACAACAGCTGAAAGTTTTGTGTAGAGTCTGTGCACAGAAGGGACTTGTTTGACTTAACTGTCACTTCATTTATTTTGCCTGTTCTTTTATAATTAGCTGTGTAACCTATTTGCTGACTGACAGAAGCCAGTGTTGCTTTGAGTTTAGAAATGAAGACATTGTAATAAGCTTGTACAAACTTTAAAAATCAGCCCTTTAAAAGTACTCTGCTGTAGAAAGCTAAAGATTGGGAGGGGGTGAGCAGTTTTAGTGACATATTATCTATTGCAGACTGCCCAGAATACCTCATAGGATTAAATATTGAATTATAAAAAAATCGTAAGCTAGGTACTTGTGGCTTTTATGTTTATTTCCTTCCATTTGTTTTCATTTCTTAGGCAATTCTGATGCAAAAGGCAGAATAATGCAAAGCAAATTGCATTCTGCTGCTCCTGGGTGGTGGGCGTGGGGGTGGGGGGAGGGAGTTGAAACCCAGAACATAAAGAAGTGTAAACAATACAATAATCAGCTGGAACAGAAATGCCAGGATCAATTGTCCTAAATTATTAATGCATCTAAACCCAGAAAGCTTCATCTAGTATTGTCATAGTTTCAGATCTCAAGACGTTCTTGTTCATAGGATGTGATAGAGTTAGATAGATCCACAACTCTTTTTCTTGCTTTTTCTACCTGCCTCAAAAAGGAGAACAAGATGCAAATTAACATATTGTTGGAAGCTACCTTTTTTCTACCATCAATTTGTTTTGAAATTCATTGGCCTTCTGAAAAGCAATCATATGTGTGACCTATCCTACATAATTCCAACGCTCAGCTCTGTCTTAAATTTAGCCAGCAGACTGATTTTTTTGAGCATGTATCTGTATTGCTTTTATTGTCAGGGAAGCAAAGCAGTGAAATTTAGGTGAGCTGATGTGATCTCTCTTTGTGCACCTTTATAAGATACTTCTTGCTTTCAGCTGGTTATATGGACATTTTAGGCCCTTATGTAGAAGTTTTGGTTCCCTAGTGCAGACGGGTTGTTCCAGTCTAAGCAGGCCGCCATTAAGTAACATAATGGCAGTGCTTGAAGCATCTGCTGTGTGAGGGATTTCCCTGCAGTGATGACAAGTCCAGTACTTCATGACATGCCTTTTTTATACCCCCTGCACAGAAATTAATTTCAGCCCCAGATTTGAATGTGTAATAACGAACATCTCCAAGCTTGCAAAAGTAAATTGGGGGTCAAGTAGGGAATGTGATCCTCAAGTGTAAGGCATAATATATAAAAAACAGGTTTTAGTGGACATGTATTGAGTCTTAACTTTTTGTAAGTTTGAGTGGGATAAAATAGTTGTTATATGCACGTTACCCATATTTCTAAAAGAAACAGTAATAGGCATCAGCAGCCCATAGTATGCAAGAAATCTCAATTCAGTGTAACAAATGACCCTAAAGTTGCTGCAGATCCTCAGATATTTTTAGTGTCAAAAAGCCAACACATGGCAGAAAATTAAAATGATTAAAATGAACCTAAAGAAAAGCATATTTTGTAAAGACAGCTACTTCAGTATCTTTTGTCTTTCACATTTGAATGCATTCTTCTGATAAAAAGCTGGTTTAGTTTATCGACATGTTTTAATTTTTTACCAAGTAGACCTTAAACTAATATAAATAATGTAATTTTATTTCAAATCACAATCTAGGTTGCCTTGACTGAAGTTTAGTCACCATGGCAATCAGACAGTCAACAGTATGAAGATGTCTTCAACTTATACCAAATGTGCTGTCTATTTTATTAGCACTTACTTCTCTGTAGCTTCTAAAAATTGAGATGATAAGGAAATTCAGATACTGAAAGGATGAGACAAACATAGCAAGAATGCAAGTGAAAAGCAAAGCATTTTAAAGTTCTGAACCACAGCTGACTGATGCTTCATTTAAGTTTACTTAATTTGTATTACATGATTGGGTTTAGATTCTTTATGTTTGCTGAAATATTCTCTCAGAGTGGCACCATGAAGGCGGTAGGTCTGCATTTTTTCACAGCTGTGGCTAGGCAAATTTTGCTTGATCCCCAGTACAAACCGGAACAATTTCAGGACTGTCCTATTTGGGATTCAGCTACCCATGACTGTAAAGAACCACCAAGACATAAGTAAATTTTGCACACTTTGTTCCTCATTAATGCTTTTAATGATGTTTGGATAGCCTGTTGGGACAGTTCAAGTACAGCCATTATTGTGATTGCAAGGAAAACTAAGGATGCCCAGTAGACCGTTAAGGCCTCTTTGCGCCTTGGAAATGAGTTGACAGGACTGAGAATCTGGCTAGCTGAGTCCACTGACTACAGTATTTCATGTATCCCATGATACATTTAATTTCTTTTTGCTAAGATCATCTTATACTACTGTAGAGAAAAGAGGAAATTTATTGTTGGTGAAATTATTTCATAAATCTCAAGTGTCCTTTGTGTTACCTGCCTGGCCAAGTCTGCCTTGAAGGCAAATGTTTTAACCAATAGTGGCAGCTGAAAAATGGAGAAACAAGCAAGAAATAAAGTAGTTTCACAAAAGAAGGGATGTGAATGCTGGAGAGAGAATATTGAGGGGTGTTAGGAAATAATGAAGAAGAAAGTAAATTGGAGAATATGCTTGCCAGATTGAAAAGTCTTACTGTTCTTGTCTCTGATCCCAGATACTAAAATACTGGAGTCCAAAAAAGCAGAAGAAAAAAGGAAAAAAGGGCTTTGACTTGGAAAGAAATTATGTATCTGGCAAATGTACTGAGGGCTAATCAACATGCAAAGAAGCATGGTTATGGTGATTCCTGCGCTAAAGAGAGCTACATTGAACAGTAGTTACTTAAGACTGCAATGGAAAACTGAAGTTTATGAAAGGGAGGATAGATGGGTGTGTTGTTCCTCTTGTATGCTAAGTATTACTTCAGCAAATAAACATTTGCTTAGAAAATTATATTTGAAATTCCTTGCTGATCAAAAGTTACCTGGAAGTAAAGGGTTTAATGGCATTTTACTCAACTTATGTGCTTGTATTAATCAGAATTTATAGTCCAGGCATGTAGTTGATACTGGGTTGCACAGGAGTGTGATGAAGGAATCTATGCCCATCATTGAAATGATGTAAATAAGAGCTACTGAAAGATCATTCTCAAAGTACGATCACCACAGAGAGGTAGTGTTTAGTTCAGTTTCCAGATTTCCCTTATGAATGATTGGGTTGCCATTTCTGTTTGATTTACCTGCCTCTTCCCCAGTTTACTTTAAATTTAAATCAATTACGAAAACTTGAAGTGGAATATAATTGAAATTGAGTTTATAACTGATTACTAAAACTGCATGATGCCACTGAGCTTTAGTATTGTAGTTCTGTGGTATTCAACTTTTGCTTTCTGCCACAAAAAGGGAGTATGCAGAAGGGCAAAACTACTGAGAATTTCTGATGGTGCACAAGGGAAACAGCCTTTTCTGCAAACCATTTGTAGTACTTTCAGTTGGTGCTATATTGTTTTTGAAGTCTGCCATGCTCAGCAGCGTCTGACAGTCTCAAAACATTCTTGACATGCAGCTTCTCTACAAGATGGATAAATGCCATTATGTCAATTTTACATATAGAAATTAGCATTGCTTTTCTTCTCGTCTGTCTTCAGAAACTAAGTTTTGGTGCCTAAACTTGACTGACAAACTTTACCTTATGTCATTAAGAAGTTTTAAAACCAAGCCAGTGTAGCACAGGTGCACAAATCCAAGCACTAGTCACCTGTGTACAGATGCAATTCAGAGGTATATGCACATGACTGTGTGACACATGTTTGTATGGATGTTGTGAATTTTTAAGGAGTTTATAGATCTGAGAGACCTAATCCAACTAACTTTGTTAATAGCATTTTACATCTATATCATTAACAAAAAGACTGTATATTTGTACAACAAAATATTGGCAGGAGTCACTCATTTTTTAACACACAAAGCATTGTTACTAACTATAGTATAGTTAGTATAGAGTATAGAAAAAGGGAGAGCGGTTTATTAATGGTTGAAAATGGTACAAATTCAATTAAGATATCGTTAGTGAAAGAATACTCAAACTGACACTCAAAGTGTATCCAAAGAGCTACTTTTTAATTTTATTTTATGTTTGTTTGTAGGGAGAAGTAACCAGTTCCACAATTAATTATAATAAAAATTAAATGAGTAATTTTCTAAAATCTATATATTCGTGACTTTTTTCATAAATGGTTGGTAACTGGTAGGGCCATTATGCTGTGAGTGCCTTACAAACTCTAATTTTCAGAGGGAGATATTCCATACTTACTGAATTTCAAGTGTGTCATCCAAAAATTATCAAAATTATCACTTTTGTTTATTTCACTTTTAATAAGAAAAAGACTGAGAAAGGGAGACCACCAGATAGTCTGATATGAACATAATATTTTAACATCCATGCTGGGTCTGGCTGGGCTGAAGTTAACTTTCTTCCTAGTGGTGTGTGTGGTGTTGTGCTTTGCATTTATTGCTAAAACAGTGTTGGTAACACACCAGTCTTTTGGCTCTTGCTGAACAGAGCTTGCACAGCATCAAGGCTTTCTCTCCAGCCCTTCCCACTAATTCATGTCTTTTTACCATCCTTCTGTTTTCTCCCAGTCCCGTGGAAGAGAGGAGTGAGAGTTAGGTGGGTGTTTGTCTGCTGGCCAGGGCCAACCCACCACACCTCCACTGAAACTGATGGAAGAAATAGAATCTTAAAGCCTCTGACAATGCAGCGGTCACAAAGGAAGTTTTCAGTATGGCTGCAATATGCTGACAAAGAATCAAACAATGAAATGGTAACCAGAACTGACAGGAAAGTAGCACAATAGTGATCAGAAGCTTGAATTATTGGTTTAAACTTGTCTTTTCATAGACTCATTCTAAACGTTTTCGTATTGTGACTCATGCTTTTATCCAATACCTGAACAGAGTATGAAGCATCTTTTAAATCCTGTAGGTCCTGTGTCTTGTGTACGTTATTCCCTCTATCTCATCTACCTTATCATTACCTGATTGCTAAAGACTTCTGAATGGATCCATATTGCTTTGTTAAATCTCTAGAAGACAAAACGAGCTCCATTACTTTACGTTCCTATTAAGTTTACATACTATAAGCAGGTCTTCAGCAGGAGAGAATGATGGAGGCAAAGATTTTCTTTTCCGGAGAGAGATGCTAGCTAACTACAACAAAGTTCTTTAGAAAGCAAAGCTTAGTGGAAATTTTAAACATTCAGTAAGTGTCTGTAAGTGAGAGTTGACCTCACTACAGAATGAATTTACCTTTGTCTTCCTAGACCCAAGAGATGAAAGGGTTAAGACCAGATATTTGGCGTATTGAAGGGATAATCATGTGCTAGAACTGCAGCCTGAACTGTGATGAATTATTAAACAAGTGGTTTGTTGGGTGATTGAATTTTACCTGTGAAGCCCTGCTAGTCTCCTTGAGGCACATCCAGAGCTAACTGAATTGAGCCAATTAGGCTGACTGTCTTTTCAATGAGTTGTGACCTATCAATGGTAATAGCTTATTGTGATGATAAATGAACCCATCTCTCAAACTGAAGCCTGAGTACACAGTTCAGCAGTTTCCCTGAATCATAGGGCCATTACCTATCAACTTCAGATTGACAGAAGCAACAGCAATGAGAGCAGATAGCATGCCTGAGTAAGCAAGATGATTGTTTTACCCAAATGAATATATTTGCACTTATTTTTGGTGAGGTTGTTTTGTGGTGGGTTTTTTTTGGGGGGTGGGGTGGTAATGAGCGTGTCTGAACATTCCATATTTCGCTAGAAGTACCTAACATTTCTCACAATATTTGTAGTACCGGCCCTGTCTCCTGAGATGGCTGGATGATTTTCTGATTGGTATCTACATGCCTTTCAGTCTCAGAGGCACTCTGTATTATGAAACAGGTGAATCCTTTTTTCTAATTGAAGACTTTGTTTTATTCGTTTGGCCCTCTTAGCCCCATAAATTTATTTTCCAGGGTAATTTCCTCAGAAAAATAAGCAAACGAGAGGAACTTTAACATTACCAGTATTTTTCATTATTTTATTACAAGCTTTTGAAACCTTTAAGTATCAAATATCATTAAATACTTAGACAATTATGGACCAGTTCCATGGCTAGTGTAACACTTTTTTTTTTCTTTTGTTTTCTTTTTTTCTTTTTTTTTTTTTTTTTGAGTTAGGGAAATTTTTCACAGTGAAGGTGGTTGTTTCAACAGCTTTCTCTGTCAGTTTTCTTCTGGGCTTTTTTTGGTCTCACACCACCTCCCAACCCCCACACCCCCACGCACAGTTAAGGATTTCAAGCGTATTGTATTAAATAAAAATAACAGTGCCAGAGATACATAACTTCAATGTACTGTCCTGAAAGAAGATTTTGGTTATGACTCAATTTTAAACATGGAATTGCATAAGAGAAATGGGCATATATATTCCTAGGCCATATTGCAGTTGTCCGCAAGACAGCTGCAGCCTGCTGTGAAAGTGTGGTCTGGAGCGAGTACTCCCTTGAATGAAAGGTTTCAAGCCAGGCAGTCAGCGCAGCAATCCATGCCTCGCGTACATGCTATGCTTTGTACCAGGTTTCCTGCAGTGTGTCCTGGTAAGCCTCACTGCACTGCATACTTTGCTGCTCTGTTAGTAAGGCAAAACTTACACAATACTGCTTGCTTTGCTGTGAACTGTGTAGCACGTTTGCAGCAATATTAATGGATATAAATACTGTGAATAGTAACCCATACTTTTCCATCAATACTGTACTTCCATGCTCCAGAAAACCATAGCATAGTATTTCATTTACTTTGAAGTTTTTTTTGAAGCTCAGATGGTCAAAGTATATCATATTATAGAGGAACTTTTTCTTCTTACATATTTTACATTAAATGCAAGAATACAGTTTTAGACACAGCTAGTAGTTTTAAATGTTTGCCAAGTTTTTTTTTTTTTTAAAAAAACACACCACCCCAGATGGAAAAGTAAGAAAAAGTAAAATGAAAAAGAAAACTATCAGTATTCTGTTGTCATTAACTATAGAAACAAGATTTCCTAACTTAATAAACCTAGGCAGTCTAATAAAACTGGTGGACTGAAACTGCATTTTTTTAACTTACGAAGTAGATTTGTAACAACAGATGCCTTTAAAACTAATCAAATAAATAGATACATTGTTTGGTCAGCTGTGTCTTATTACTAAAAAGTGTGAGCTAATTCTGTTTAGTCTGCTGTGATGAAAAGTCCTTTTGAGAAAGAACTTTCTACAGTTTGTTGCTAAGATTCATTGTACATGATATGCGTGTACATTATAATGTAAATTATTCCTGTCTTTCATAGATGATGTATTAGTTCAGTTTAGGTAGATGCACAAAAATCGAGTTTTGTCACTGTCCTGTGTCTTTTGGTTTATGTCAAATGTATGATACATGTACATATACCTTTGAATACAAATAGCTTTATACATTTGCCTCATCTGTTGAGCAAAAATAAGAATATATGACACAAAGGATGCAAGAAAATAAAACTAGCCACATGAGATTAAAAAACCGAAGAAACTTAAATATAGCCATGATCAAGGCAACCTTTCTTAAACAAATCTCAAGTTTTTATATTAAAGCTTGCTGACAACTCTTCATTAAAATTCTGGTTTGGCTTTTTCCGTCGAACATTTTCAGATTTTCTGTTAGAAAAATTGCAGTGAGATACTTTGCTTCAGATTTTGGACAGTGTCTGAGGTTTCCTGAGCTGCTGCAGTGTGCCTTTGTGGATCTGTCACTTCTATCTCCTTCATTACTGAAAAGGGGCTAGCAGTAGTAGAAAAGTTTTAACATTTAGTAACAAATACAGCAACTGAAAATGTCTTATTCCCATGATGAATATGATCAAATAGGTGACCTTACCAGTATATAATCAGATTCATTAGCAAGCCTTCCCAGAGCTACATGAAACAAAACATCCCTCTGCCTGCAACATTCAAGGATAAAAATGATAGCTGAAAGATTTGGGAGTCAAAAGAGCTCTCCAGATCTCAGAGTATCTCCTGACTCCTGCATTGAGTCTCAATTTCAAATTAAATAGAAATGAATTCACTGTTTAGTGGTGGCCTCATCAAACTATGAAACCTGTATGAAAATGTGTAAAAAACCACAGTTGTTAATACAGTTTACAGAGTTGCAAATCTAAAGCTTTTCTGAAAGTTACAGACAAAAGTCACATGGAATATTAAAAGAGCTTCAAAATTTTCAAGGCAAGTTTTTGTGAAAAAAAGAAAACCATTTTGATGAAGTTCACATACTTTATCTAAAATAATGAAAGCAGAAGATTTCTCCTTAAGTTATATTTGTTTATAAATATTTTTACTGACTCTTGTATAGTTTCAGTCTACCATCTATACATTGGCTCATAGCCGTTGATAGTATTGCTCTAGGCAAATATGAAAAACTTAGCCTTAGCTATTTTTCCTGTAGATCGGTTAGCTTCTCTATCTGCTTTCTTTCCAGTACTGTGAAGTGTTTTCTATATTTACTTTGGAGAAGTAAGATAATTCTGAGCTATCAACTGTAGATGTATTATACACAGCATTAACTTTGTTCTGATCTCGTATCGTATGTTCCAAAAAGTAAGTGCTTTTGCTTCCCTCTCATGATTTTTACATGATCGTTCTTTCAAGCTGTCTTTCAGTATTTTGGATGGCTAAATGTTGCAGGTGCTGTTTAGAAAACGATTGTTCTATAGATCTATGAAATATTTTATGACAAATCTCATTTTTTTCATGGTTGCAGCCTAAAGAACTTAAAGCAAATCTATGAAAAAGTATTTTTCTGTTTTCTTCCAAAGATTGCTAGTGGTTTTAACACCAGAAAACTTATTTACGTTATTACGTAGGTTTCCTGTATGTATTTTGCATGTTTTATTTTTGATTCAATTTAAATTTGACATTTTATGTCCGTATCTGCATAAAAGATACACAGAACGTGTAGCTATGTTCTGCTCTGTAACAAAGCAGAAGACTGTGTTTTTCAAATATGGAAATTTTAGCCAGGTTCAGTCTATCCAGGGCTTTTTGAGTTGAAGATGACCGATTATTTCCTTGATAACTTTATTAATTTTTTTCTTACGTTTAAAGAGAGGGCAGTAGTGTAAAACAGATTTTGATCTGACCTACTAAAGTCCATCTGACATTTTTACAGCACAAATTTAGTTTCATATTCAAATAACGAAATCTTGAGAGAGTTGAAAAGCTATCTATTGGATTCTCTGGGTACCAGAAACATTTCTGTGATGCTCAGAGATGTTGAGGAATATGCAGCAGATATAAATGTAAATTGCCTATAGTCAACCATGTTTTTGAAAACGACATTCCAGAGTTTCTTGCCTGTTAGAAGTGTGCTGCTTTCTAGTGTGGGAAGACCCAGTTTTCTTACATACTACAGCATGTACACTACCATTGCAGCATTTCATAAAGCACAGAAAATGCTGGTTATTTACTGGAATGTGTTCACATTGCCTGAAGAATATGGTGAATTTAAGGTTCTATTACAAAGCAGGATTTATTTTGCTCTAGGTGGGTAATGACTACCAGTTTAAAATAAGCGGATGTTAATTAATGCTTGAATACAGCAGATATTATATTAGATAATGTTGATACAATTCCACATTATTAATGAAAAGATCCATCATAATGAGTATATTACTGTCTATGCAGAATTATGATGGAATTCTTACGGAACGATAAATGACATCCATTGTAAAACCTAATGGATATCATTATGGTCAGTGTTAAAACAATGAATACCAAATGAATGAGTAACAGGGCAGAGACTAAAACTGAATTTTATTCATAAGCTATGTTGGTAAAAATGTGTAATTAGTATCTCAGATTTATGTACACATTTCAGTTAATTGTACATGTGCTTTGGGCAGTCTGGGACCATCAAGAAAATTTGAATGTCACAGCAAAAAGTTCTTAACCATTGCACGAGAAGTATGTTTTATGTAAAATATTGAAAGTACAAAGAAAATAGCGTGAATACCGCCCAAAAGACCATAAATCTTTCTTCTTTTCTTTTGTATACAAATAAACTTAACTCGAAATCCCAGCAGTATGACAATGGCAGTTAGGCAAACATTTTCTGATTGGTGTGCTTTATTGTCCTGACTATGTGAACAGAAGCATGAATGCCTAGTGACTTGAGCTGCCCTACCTCTGCTTGGGAAAGCATTCAGCATCCCACTAAAAGCAAAGGTAAAAGCACCCCACAAGGTAGCTCCAACTGCAAGTACATGGTAGGTTCATTGAGCCCCTCAAACTTCCAAGGTTCTTACAGTTGACCATAGAGAGTTCTTTGTCATTGTAAGCTCTGTGAGGGCTTCCAATAGGCTCTCTTTAATAATTAATTAGTTAACTTATTTATTTATTCCTTGTTAGGTTTTGTGCCAACTCTTCACAGGGAAATTCAAATTGCTACAAGCTCTAGAAACAATTGTGTTGTTAACAACTGGTCTAAAAACATCACATGATCCCACTGAGTTCTGTTTTTTTAGGGGGGAGAAGAGAAAAAAGTGGAGATCATAAGGGGATTATATCTGGTTAAGAGTGCGGATGTGTGATTGCATGTGGCCTAATTCTCATCTGGACAGCTAGGAAGAAAATGAAGTGTGATTTTGCCAGAGAAGTGTGGGTCATTTTTATAGGATTTTTTTGTATCTTAAAATATCTAAGGCAAATATTGTATTTTATTTTAATCTGTATTCCTTATATTAACATATATTAGCTATTCTATTACACATCTTTGATCTGTATCTCTGTTAGGTGTTCTGTGGATCTGTATCAGGTATTCTACAGTGGCTCTGAGGAAGAACTTTTACCTGCAATCCTGAGAGAAATGGAAGCACAATGTGTGTAATAAAGCAGTAAACTGCATAGATTCATACTGCAGGTCTGAGAAGAGGAATTTGTCCTGAGAGGGAGATCATAGATTAAGGTTTAGAACGACTCTTGCCAGGTACTTTTATTTGGATCTTCAGGGAAAAGGGTGTGAGATGTGATAATACATTACCTTTTGAGTATGTAGCTATTATTATTATCATAAGGCACCGAAAGAAAGGTTTATACTTCCAGTTCTTGACATAGAATCATAAACCATCACTACCTTACTGAGGAAAGGTCTGAGAATATAATAATATCTATACTCTACCACAGGAAAGTCTGTCCAGCCCAGTAGTCTGTTCAATCACAGTTATCAACAGCAAATGCCAAGGGAAGAGTGTAACAAGCAGGCAAGGGTATAGTGATACTGCATCACATATTTTCATAACCTCAACCAACCTGTAGCCTGAGTACCTCTGAACTGATGGAGATGTTTTTGGATTTAATGACCTTCATTCATCCTAGCCTCACATTAAAACCTTTATCACAGGGAGATGTAGCAATAAATGAGGGTCTTGTCTGGGCCAGCAGGTCTGGTTCTGTGGCAGCGCACTCCACATCCTGCCTTCTGCCATTGTTATTCGATTTTGAATTGTTTCTGAAAAATAGTTTGTATGGGAAAACCCAGGAGATCAAAATGTTTTTTGTGTAATCTCAGTTGCACTATTAAGTGTTCTTTATTTATTTAAGTAAAAAGAGTGTTTTTGTAATAGGTCTTGGTGCTGTTTTACTCTGTCTATTTATGCTGGCAAGTCAGGTAAGTGGTCTGGAGGCAAAGTCACCTGTATCTTGTAAAGAAATGTGGGTATTTGCCAAAGCACAAACTACTATATTTGCTTCTCATCCACCTGCTTACACTGTAAATGGCTATTATATTTGAAACGGATCAGAAAAAAGGGAAAATATTTTGAGATTATATTATATAGAATCATAGAATAATTTAGGTTGGAAAAGATCTTTAAGATCAAGGCCAACCATTAACCCAGGACTGTCAAGTCCATCACTAAACCATGTCCCTAAGCACCACATCTACATGTTTTTTAAACACCTCCAGGGATGGTGATTCTGCCACCTCCCTGGGCAGCCTGTTCCAATGAAACGAAATTATGCTTGAAATACATGAAAAAATACTTGAAAGAAAATTTCCTCCAGTGCTTGTAGGAAAATCCTTTTAAATGTCTCTTTTCCAAGGATGAGTTATTTCTGCCTTCACATTATAATCTTCTGCTAATTCGTTAAAACAGTTATGTTACATTTATTAGAATATGTATGTCCTTGGGTTTAATGCATTAAGAATTTTTAATCCTCTCTTTGATTCAGGTTAGTATCAAAATAAATGAAGGAACAAACATATTGTTATTACTCTTCTAATTTTTGTGATTATACCGCACACTACATTTTTGTACTGAAGTATATAAAAAGCAGTGAGCCCTGGAAAGTGATTTGAGCCAGTATTAAAATAGCTAAATAAGGGTGAAGAAGGGGAAGTAATAAATCAGTTCAAATAGAATCATGGGAGGATACAGAAAAGAAGAATTGGTGTTAACTACTTTTTAAGGCATATTCTGGCTTTTCTTGAGTGGTCCCATACAAGAGAGGTAATGGTAAAAAAATGTCTTTCCCTGCTTATGTTGTCTCACTTCTATTGCAGAAATGAGGTCAGTACTGCATTCTCTAAAACCTGCTTTTTGCTGACCAAGAGCTTGGCTTTTGTGGCACAGTTAATTGTGTAAAATTGTATTTGATCATGCCCTCATCCATTTTACTTATCAGCTCCTCAGCTGAGGTAATGCTTTCTGTACTTCTTTAAAGATGCACCAGTCCATGATATTTTGCACACTATAAACATCAGTTATGAGACAGAGATGTACTTTGTTTGTCTTGTCTTAAACCTTAAACATCTTCCTGGTGGCCATAAGAATGACAGTGTGTGTTCTCAAAGTGGAGTTGAGATTTTTGTTCTTAAGTGCATACTAGTTCAGTAGCTACTCTGCATTGGTACTGTCTTCTTGATTGTTGTAGACACCGCAAATTGCAGATAGCTGTTTTTTAGTTAATGAGCATAGTTCCACAGAAGCTACTGTTGCTGTTTCTTGTATAGCAGGATCCAGGCTAAAGTGTATAGATGTCTAACCATTAATGCAATCTTGAAATGTATCAGTCATACCTTGTCTCACATGTGTAACTCATTGATTAAGCCTTTTATATATTAAAACACCATGTAGAAATTACTGCTAGATCACTATAACTAGAAATAAAGTCCTTACAAAAATGTTCAAAAGGAACTGTGGAGTTCAAGCACTTTGTGTTACGACTTTGGGACACAAGCAAATAATTGTGCAGAAATGCATGACACAGGCACCATGGCAAGTTAATCACTTCAGATTTCCTTCTCCAACAAGTGAGATGCATTGGGTATAAATGGCTATATAAAAAAAGAAAGGCTATAAAAATCTGACCTAAGAGATACTTGTGCTGTGGGGACTGAAGATTAGGTACTGCTCCACAGTCAATTTGCTTAATAACTTCTCGTGTCTGAAGTTACATTATCCACTTTTCTATCTTTTATAGAATCCAACTAAGCTAGATCAATATCCTGAGGAAATGTGGCTTTCTATTTTAGGATGACATTTTCCTACTTGGTAGGATATTATCTTAATACAGCATGTATACAATATGGTACTAATTTATGTCTGTGTGTTAGTCTAGGAAAAGTTGCCTTGTGCAGTGTATTAGGACTTACAACTATTACTTTAGACATTTTAAAATGCTCTTAAAACATTACACACTTCCTCATTTTACTGTAAAATGATATTGTATTGAGCAGAGTCTAGAGTTTTAACTGTACTGAAATGAAAGCCTGATAATTTTCATCATTAACTTCTCATTCCAGTAGGCTGAAGTGAGGGTAATAAAATGCTGCTTGGCCCAAAACTCAACACACAATCTTCTGTATTCAACCATAAGACAGCACTTGGATGGAATGATTTTTAAAGACACAGATTAGTAGAAATGAAAACAGATGTTTGCGAGGTAGTTTTTGAGCTATACTGTCAGAAGTATTGCTCACGTGGGTACTTTAAGGACACATCTGTATTAATAAATTTAAGAATTTCCGGGACCTGTTCTCTACTTTTGAGGCCACTGCTATGGGCATACTGTTGAAACACTATGCTATTGAATTAGTAGCAACTATTTAAAGAGGTAACATTATAGTATAACTAATAAAAATATGTTACTTTAATCAAATCTCTCGTCCTCCACGAGATAATTTTCCCACCCAAACTATAAGTTGAGAATGGCTACTAGCGTGTACTGCCTCCCAGGCTATTCACAAGAGAATTTAGGAGAGACTCCTAGAGACTCCTTTTGTTATCATTTTCTCTTCCGCCTGTGCTAGTATTTTGAACTTCTCCAGAGTTAGGTAGATTTGCATATATCTAGTTGAGCACAGAAAAACTTCAAACCACATTAATTGTTTGGCAAAGATGTACATCACTAGGGAAAACATTTTTAAGCAGTTTAAAAAGTTTTGATTTGCTGGCTCACCATACAGTTTATCAAATGAAGTCCCAAATAGGAAATGTGGAAAATTCATCAAATAATTAGTTCTGTTCTGGTCTGTTAAGTTCACAAGTCAGTCTCGATGGCTCCCTATGTAACCAGAGGAGAGAGACAAGTTGCCCCAAAGGGCAATTTATAGCACTAATTTATACTCTTGGTGAATTTAGGAACCCTGTCCTTCTCCACCAACAGTGGAGGGGGACTAGGAATATCATCTCTAAAACTAAATGAGGCATCTAACATTAACTGCAGTTAAGTTCCTGCAGTTCCCACTTTTACTTTAAAGTATTCTGTTTTAAAAAATATTCAAATATGCTGACAAAAGATAGATCAAAGGTACCAGACCCCTGTCCCATTCACGGGAAGTACCTTAGTTTGTAATTTCAGTTGAAAATTTCTTTAACATTCTGCGCTGGACACATTACCTATAAGTAAGCTTAAATATAGAAAGTCTCATTGTGCCATTGGTATTAGATCTGTGATAGAAAACTGTACAGAAAAGTCAGATGTCCTGTGTAATAACTCCTAGATCTCCCAGTCAGGTGAGACATTTCACAAAAATAATTGTTTGTCATTTTTCTCAATTTACACATTAAACTAAGATACATCATCCTGTGCGTAAAATGGCTAGAAGGAAGCTACGGTCAATATAATTTGTAAATAATGGTTTAAATTATGGAAGTGTTGATTGTATACATTACTGAAATGTTTATATGTGGCAGAATATAAAACATCAGCTTTCTAAACTATGATCTTTAAAGCAAAACACAAAATGTGTATACATTGCTAGAATCAGGATCACAAAGGTCATTTCTCCATCTAGTCATGGCTGCATATTGTCCCAGTGGGAAATATAATTAGTGCTTGTATGGGAAAAGTACTATTAATAAATATTTATGTATTTTAGCTTTCTGCATAAAATGAAGTAACTGGAAACCAGTCAACAGCACGTGACCACTTGGATGGTTTTTTGTTTAACCTCAGTGGTTCGAAGTGGTATTTATTAAACAATCGCCCTAGCTATACTGTTACCAGCAGGGCAATGTAAATGTTCTGAGCTAACTTTAAATGATCTAGGTTAGGTATTAATAACTGAATTCCCAATCTCTGTAGTTCAGAATGCTTCCAGTCCTCAAGTTAACTAAAGCACCTCTGCTTGCAGTGATCCATTAATTTTTGAATGATTTTGCACCAACCTGATGTCATGCATCAATAAGAAAAAAAAAATCTGACTAAAATCATTTATATAATAGACAAAAGCAATATAGAGAGTCAGTGTATCTAAATGGGGTGATAACTCAAAAACAGTGATTTGAGAGGGAGTTTTAATTGCATGGACAGACATGACAAGAACTCTAAGTAAAACCAAGGTGATCCTATGCCTAGACAGATTTCCCGGAAAATATAATTCTGTGGGAACAAATTTAAATTAAATGGGCTGAAAGCTGCATAAATATTTGTGCCACCCAAGAGAGTGTGAATGTAACAGCAGTTCATGTCTTGATGGATAGTCAGTGCTTTCATACCCTGCTTTGAACTGTAGCAGAAACTCTGCGATGTCCTGGGGGCCTGCCCTTACCGAGCAGAAACTCATGTTTTCTTAGAAAACAGCAAATAATACTGCACCATGGAGACACCTGTGGTTTATGGTAAGTAGCCAAACTAACAGTCAGCTGTAGACCCACTTAAATTTTCTAGCTCGAATATTTGTTCCACACTTTGATCTTCTCACAGTCTCTTCTTCCCTGCAGCAGCTAGATTTTTAATCTGAAAAAGGATAATTACAATTTTCACTGCAAATAATGCATGTGCACTGGAATTAGCCAGCATTAATTTTAAGGGTGAGAAGATGTAACTGTGAAATACCAGTGATTCTAGCAATATCAGAATTGTTCTCAGGTGTGTCTGAGTGAATAATCTATCTTTCATTGGGCCATGAAAATAAAAAATTTTGGGCAAGGGGTAGTGGGAATTTATTTGGATCAACTCATGATAATTTTTTTTTTCCCCAACTAAAATGGAAAACTGAAAGATTTCTTTTTTCTCTGAGCTAAAATGAGAAACTGAGTGATTTCACTACAGGTCAAAGGTTTCATTTGACCTGGAGCAGATTTTTTTTGTTTTGTAGGCGTTTATCAAAGTGAAGAGAATTAATAGCACAGCTGTGGAAAACTGGTAAATTCTGTTTTATCAGTTTAGCCTCTGACATGTTTTTCAGATGAAACTGTTGAGCAAACTTCCTCAGATTTTCTGGATAGTTCCAGAACAAACAGAATAACATTTTAAAAGTGAAATTACTTCATTACTAAAATGTGATAAAACTTAGATCGACTTAACTCTTAATCCAAGTAGTTTCATGGTATTGGTGTTACATTCTTTATGTGCTACTTATCCTTTCTTCCTTTTGAGGAATAATGGAGACAATAAGGATTTTGTTTTAAACCTCCTTTAATCACCTGATGATATTGGCATCTTTTTCTCTTTTCTTTTGCATCCCCATAAAACAAAAAAAGTTCTTTGCTGTTGCGGGGGAAGTTAAACTGTTTAAAAGCAGTGAGGTCAGAATGGTAAAATAAAGCACGTTTTTAGGTCTTACATACTAGCAAGGTGACTCCTTCTTTCCAGACAAGGCTAAGCCCAATTAAATAGGTATCTCAATTAAAAAAATACTGTTTATCCAAAGTTTTGTTTGGATTTAAGGGTTGGACTAGCTGATCTCCAGAGGTCCCTTCCAACCTCAACCATTTTATGATTCTTGTGTTCTGTGATTAGATACAGACCCACAAGCAGTTAAGTAGTAGTAATTTCAAATTAAAATTATTAAAACTATTAACATTAAAATTATAGAAATTAACTTTTTTCACAAATTACTGTGTATCACAGAGATACAGTTGGCTATTTGGAAATGACTGTATTTTAAGTTATTGCATTCCGCTGTTGTTTTGTGATTTCAGACATTCCTGTTACTCTCTTGTGAAGTATAGTATCATAACCTATTCCAGAGAAGAACCATACTAGAAATGCTAAATGCCAGTAAATCTCATCAGTGCCTGAGTTCAAAAATGGCAGTAGAGAGATCCACAGGGACTAAAATACAACAAGAAACAGGATGTGTCACTTCCTGCATATGGACTTTGGCAAAGTCTAGTTTTTCTTTAAAGAGTTGAGTGGCTGACACACTAGAAGTTAAAAGTTCGTTTAGTTGCAGCACTTTAAACCTACTGTTCATTTAATCAGTTCAGTCAGTAGGTAAATAAACTGAGACTGATGTAACAGGTTAGATGTAAAGCAATGTGTTAATAGGGTAAACTGTTTTAAACACTTGAATTAGCCGCAAGTTAAAGCCTTTGCGGAGCCTGAGTCTGATCATGCCATGTTGTTTTACACTAAAATCAAAATCTTATATTGAAAACTTGAACAAATAATGTCAAATAGAATTTGCCATTTGCTGTTCACTACATTGAGAGATCAGTCCTGAGAATACTTGCCTATTTGAGTCTTCATTTCTAATGAACATTTTGTGTCATAGTATATTTTGGCCTTTCTAATTGTATTTTCTGTGGTACATCTGGGAAGTGCTAAGCAACCTGAGACATCATAGCTTCAATTCAGATTATTGAATTTCAGCTCCTTGCATTGACTTCGGTGGGACCTTAGATTTCTTGGATTTTAAAAGGATTGTATTCCTTGCCTTCAGGTATTTCTCAGACACTTCGTATAAAAAGACCAAGTGTTTTCCATAGGCTGTAACTAAAAATATCATTGAGACATTGTCTTCTGTTTCTAGTAAGCATATCTTGATGTTTGCAAACTTTGTATGATAATCTCAAATCAGCTGGTCCAGAATGAAAAGTAGATGGTATTGTGGGTTAATCCTAAGGCCAAACTTGCACCCAGCTGCTCTCTCACTCCCCCTTCTCAACAGGACACAGAGAGAAAATAGGATGAGAAAGCTCCTGAGTTGAGATTAAGACAGGGAGATTGCTTAACAATTACTGTTCTGGGCAAAACAGACTCAACATGGGGAAAATCAATTCAGTTTATTACCAATTCAAATATATTTTGGTAGTGAGAAACAAAGACAAAACTTTAAAAAATAGTTTTCCTTTGTCCTTTCCTAGGCTCAGCTTCACTCCCTCACTCCTGGTTCCCCTGCCCCTACCCGAGTGCTGCAGGGGAAGTTGGAGGGTATGGTCAGTACATAGCAGTTGCTCTCTGCCACTCCTTCCCTCTCACATGTTTTCCCCTGCTCTGGCATGTCCTTCAGGAAAAATCCACTCCACTGTGGGATCTCCATGGGCTGCAGTTCCTGTCAGGAAAATTTGCTCCAGCATGGGCTCTTTCATGAGTTGCAAGAGATACTTGGTGTGCCATGGAGCAGCTCCTCATCCTCCTTTTCTGATCTAAATGTTCTCACTGTTGTTTCTCACTATTTTTTGTTCTCTCCTCCTCTCTCCATACCATTTTCCCCCCTTTTATAAATGTGTTTCCACAGAGGCACCACCAGCTTGGCTGATGGGCCTGTGGTGGGTCCACTGCAGAGCTGGATGGACCACGCTGTGCCTCTGTTACAGTCCACTCAGTGGACTCGTGATGGTTCGTTTACTATGATCTCAAAGTGCAAAAATCAAGGCAACCATGCCAAGGGGTTATGCTTTAATTAAACAGCACAATTTTATTGTTTGCCTATAAAGCGGCATGCGATAGGTAGAGAGACAGAAAGTGAAGAAAAGATAAAGTAAAAAGAAAAAGGAACGAGGATTATAGCTACCACCACGGGTCCAAGGCATCCCTATGGTCCCAGGTCCAGGCAGCGTCCCGCTGGTCCTTCCGATCGTTGTGATCCTTGGTGGGGGAGATCTCCTAAAATTCGGTTGCTAAAGAGTCCTCTTTTATGCCGAGCAATACACGTTGCTCCTCCTCTGGCCCATGGCTTGTCAGTCTCTGCCTTCTCGAGCAAGATGATCATGCATGTTATGGTTTGTCATAACGACAACAGTTGTTATGCGGCCTTATTGTAGTTGTTCCTTCCAGTGCCAGGTATCAGGGAGTACTCCTCATACCATGCAGTTCTTCTTCAGGGTCTCGGCATCTCGGTGTCCGTGAGGAGCACGTTCCATCTCCAGGTCTCTGTTAGCAATGTTGAGACAATATCGTTCTCTTTAGACCAACTCTTACAGCCTGGCACACCTGGCCACTGCCAAAGAGATCACTCCTGCAGCCCTCCTGCTACCGAAATCTCACCACTTCAACCCAGTACACTAAAACACACTGTATTACAGAAAACATTGAGGAATAAATCATTAAGTCAGTAGTCAGGCAGAAATCCCTATGATAATTTTTTGAGTTCATGAGGACAGAATTAAGCCTTGAAGACTTGACTTTCTCAAAAGATGCAGCTGATGTATCATATGGCTTCCATGCTACCAGTAAAATGCTTTCTTATGACCATATTTTTTAAAATTTTTAAATGCAAAATGTAATAGATTTCATATCTGAAGTCTTAAAGATTTTGTTTGTTGCTCTTGGTTCCATGACTTCCCACCAAATACCTGGCAGGAATGATTTTGATGTGAAAGGTATTATGGGGTAGTGCATTTAGTCATCCAGTAACCTAGTATTTTAGTGGTTTCAGCACAATAATCCTGAAGTAACTGATATTACACTTAATGCCATTTATTGTGAAGCATATTTGAAGGGAAATACATAAAAGAAATAGTCTGACTTTCCATTGAAACACATGTAAAATTCTTTATAGAAAGATCTGAAAGTGCACATAAGTGAGGCTTATGATGATTCAGGTTGCAATCCAAGAAAAAAAGTTTTATGAAGATTGTTTACTGCTGTCTGGAGCACTGAAGGAATTAGTGGATCTGAAATTTTTATTACAAACTAAATTCAGGATTTTTTTAAAAAACCTTTTTACTATTTTACCATTTATAATTTTACCAGTTTATTGAAGACAAAATTAGACCAACACTGCTCACATCTGAATATTTCAAAATAGAACTCCTACATATAGCAAATGACAGGCCCCGATACTTCTTTCTGAGCACCATTATTTGTACAGATATGTACCTGATGCTACACTTTACTATAGAAAAGCATCTTGAAAAAAAAAAATTCTTCAGCTAAGATGAAATCTTTTTAGACTCATGTTGAGAATGCACTGAGAATTGCACACACATTGTGCAGGACTGTGAAATTTTACAGTCTTCCCAAATATGCATAAATACCAATTTTTTGCTATTAGTAACTTTAGTAGTGGTATACAAGCAGGTGCCCAGTTTTATGTACAAAGTTTATTACCAGACCATGACAGTGATGAAGACAATGACACAGGCAGGTGTGTGAGTACACAGGTTGTCTGTTCTCATGTCATATAGGGTCTGAATGCTTTTCTAAGTTTGTTTCAAAAGCACAGCACATTTAATTTTAAAAGCAAAACCTGATGGCCTGCATGTGTGGATTTGTGCAGGTTTAGTATACAGCAATTTACACTCTGTTTTCGCATTCCATTCTTTCTTTTACCTAATATAAGAAGTTTAAATGTTCTGATTTAAACTTTAGCTACCTGCTTTCTATTCTACATTCAAAAATTAATTTATGAAGGATATTGACTACGAAATTCTTTACAGACTTAAGTGGATACAGCACAGTACAGGTCTTCTGTGAAAATTAGTGGAAAGAACCATTTTTTCAATGGTTAAGTAACAACAATTCTTCCTAGCTGGCCTTGGACACTCGTTCAGTCCCCAGAGATTATTAGCGTTATCTTTAGCTTTTCAGAAGTGAGGCATTAACACCTTAGTTGGCACTTGGTGCTACAGGAAAAGACAGATCCCCTGTTTCCAGACGTTTTCAGAAGTCAATTAAGTTCATGTAGCTACAGCGTTTTCTATCAGCAGGATATCAGTTCTGAAACATCTACGAGAAAGTAAGAGCAGCTGTGGTTAGTCAGAGGAGAGGTCTGTCTAGCCTAGGAAGTGGTCTCCAACAGTGACCAAAACTGCCTGAGTATGGAATAGTATAAGCAAGCAAGCACACATCAACGCTGTCTTGCACACCAACCCAGAATGCAGCAGTCTACACACATTTCCTGAGCTAAAGAATAGTCCTGTTAACAGTCTGAGGTAAGAGAATGAAATGCTGAATGGATTAGAAAATACACAGCATTAGATAAGAAGTGATTTACTTAAATTCTTAAACTGTAATTGGTAATTAATGCAAGACATTATGAAATAACAAATGGGCCAGTACAACTAGGAGGAGGGTGGGAAGCAACTGATGAAGAAACAGAATGCATACGTTAATAATGGACATCATGGCAGTGGAAGGCTGAAAGACAGTGTTGAATCTAATGTCTGTCCATTCTAAATTTCTAACAACTGTAGATCTAAGAAATTTTACTGTTAACAATTGGGGAGGGGAATTTGACCTACAACCAAGTAAAGTGCAGAGGATCTGGAACACACTGCTGAGTCAAAACTTGCAACCTTTAGATAGATGCTATGGCCAAGAAGAACAACCACTCCCTGATTATGTGTGATTAACTTAATACATGACTATTATTTAAATATAGATTAGCATTTGTAAATGAGTTTACGGTGTGTTCTTACTGTGTGTGGAAAATAACTTTCCGTAGGACACATTCCTCATCTAACGTATCTTAAATGGCACTAAGTTAAGGTCAACAATTTTAATCATTTTTTCCCCCTAGTTCTATTGTGAAGTAATAGCTCTTTTATACACATTTTATCTTCCAGCTTTAAAGTTAACCATTGCTTCAGACGACACCATTTGCATTAAATCTAAGCCAGCATGAACCCTGCTAAATATTAAATAGTTTGAGATTGAAACAGAATATTTACATTGTTAGTCAAAACCTTTTTTATTAGGACCTAGCAGCCTGGTTTACATTAGAACTGAGCAGAAAATATACATTGCCAACTGAAACAAGGAAGGAGGGAACACATTGAAATAAAGGCATTTTATGTGGGTATATAAATCATGTTAATCACACTCAGAAGACCTTGTATTTATATGTTATATATGGACTACATACAAGGATGTTGATTCTTTGTGAGGTTTATAGCTATTTGTCACGCCAAGGATTCAAAAGATATTGAAGGGAAGTTAAAAGCTGGTATCCTGGCTAAAATATAAAATAAAATTGAGGTTTTCCAACCTATCTGTTGAAATTCAGGATAACTTTTTTTGAAAAGCTGTTGTAACAGAGTGAGTAATAGATAATAAAAATTCCTAGATTTTATTAGATTCAAGATTCATAGACTGTTATTTATCTTTAAAGAACCTGGAGCATGTGATGAAATTCTATACTGAGAGTTTACTATTTGAGATTGCAAAATTATAGTTATTCTTCAAACAGTTGCTTATAACAACAAAGCTCAGAATGATGCACATAGCTACTGTTGTTTTCCATTCTCCAGGAGTATATATATGAGGAAACATGAATCAATCAATTGCTGGAAACTGAACTTGTGTTGAGAGGAATACATAGCTAGTCTAAACTGATTTTTTTATGCATTCTGTAAATAATACTTCATTATTTGAGTGTTATAGCTGTTGCACTTTAAATATGTTTATCCAGACATTAGAGTAGGCAGTGCTTTCTTATTTAGAAAATTATATGAGAATTTTTACTGGCATCAAGCGCGATATTTTCTGAGAGATTCTGAAGCACCTGATTTTAGGTTCTCTGTGTCTTCTCCATGGAGGGTATCTCAAACATAAGTATGCTCACTGTATGCATAAAACCCCATACATTGTTTGCACACACATATACACACGTTCATTATTCTTCTCTCAAGGTGAGACCGTTGATATGTCAAACATTATCTTAATGTTCTACATCTAACAAAGGCACTGTTGCAGTTCCAACTTTATTAAGGACACTGATGTGTCCAGGACTCTGTTGTCAACTGGAGATAGGCCAAAAGAGAGTAAGACTTAAAGAAAAACAGGAAGAACTGGGTGTACTTAATGACAAACATACATAGATAAATTTAATAAGGACTGAAGCAAATGTCTTAAGGTATCTAAAAGCAGCTGAGTGGAGAGTAGGAACAATTTTTTCTTCATGTCCATGTCAAATAGGACAAAAAAAAAAAAAAAAGTGAGATGAAATAATGGCAACAAAAGTAAAAGTTACAGGAAAACTTTTCGCTAATAAAAGTTAAAAACTCAAATACATGGGAGAGGTTATTGCAGCTTCATCATGAATGTGTTTGAGAACATTCCCACTGGTACATACTCTTCTAGTATTAATGTATTCTATAGAAACCAATTTGTCTTTCAGTATCGTACCAGTTTGGCTTTTTTTTCTTTTCTGATACTGGCAGGCTTGACTGTACCAGATATTATAATCCCAAACTCTTACTGAAAAAGTTGTTGATCAAGATCTGCTGTACCAAATCAGCACCAGTTTTAGTATCAAGTTCACATGGGTAATGAACTGCAGGATCTTTACTATTTTCAAAGTATTATTATAAGAGAAAAAAAACACACCATATATCTTGAGCTAAGAATTTTTTGTTAGTCCACTTAGTGCTTTAAGAGTCTAAAGGTCTAAATTATCTTAATTAGTGTAGAAAAGCAACACTAATAATACAGTTAAAATTGCTAAGTGGGAAAGCTTTCTGATATCTACCATTTTTCTCTGCTCTTACCCTTCCAAACAAGGGCACTAAGGAGTCCTAAGGAAGAACTGCATTTAAGTCTTCCTCAGGATGAAGTGAGGAAATGATCTATCATTTCACTTTTCAGGTAGACATCAGTCATGGGTGTATTGGGCTTCATGGACTCTCTGCTTGCAAGGCATCTGGAATCTTTCATTGTTCTGAAGCGAAACCTCTCTTGTTACTGTAGTCTGTATTGGGTTTATGTGGTAAGGATTTGGTAGTAGGGAGCTGCAGGGGTGGCCTCTGTGAGAAGAGGTCAGGGGCTGCCCCATGCTGGACACAGTTGATTTCCAGCAGTTCTAAAACAGACCTTTTGCTGAGCCCATCAAAGAAGTTGGTGGCCCCTCTGTGATAAGATATTTAAGAAAGGGTAAAAAATGCAGCTGTGAGAGAGAGAGGGGTGAGGAAAATATGAGATGAACAACCCTGCAGACATCAAAGGTCAGAGAAGGAGGGAGAGGAAGTGTTCCAAGTGCTGGCGCAGGCATTCCCTTGCCATCTGTGGAGAAGACCATGGTGAAGCAGATTGTTCCCCTACAGCCCGTGGATAACCATTTTGGAGCAGATAGCCACACTGCAGCATATGGAAGACCCTGCAGCAAAGCCGGTGGATATGTCCTGGAGGAAGCTGCAGCTCAAGGAGAGTCCATGCAAGAGCAGGGTTTCTGGCATGAACTGCATCCTGTGGGTTACCCATGCAGAAGTCTGCTCCTGAAGGACTGTGCCCCATGGAGATGACCCACACTGGAGCAGTTGTTGAAGACCTGCAGCCCATGAGAAGGACCCACAGTGGAGAAGTTCATGAAGGACTGTTTCCCATGGGAGGGACCCTATGCTGGAGCAGGGGAATAGCATGAGGAGGAAGGAGCAGCAGAGACAAAGCATTATGGATCGACCACAATCCCTATTCCCCATCCCCCTGCGCCACTTCTGGGGAGGAGTTAGAAGAGTCAGGAGTGAAGCTGAGCCCGAGAAGGGGAGGATGGGGGGAAGGCGGTTTTCGTTCTGTTTTTATTTCTCACTATCTTCTATTTTTAATTAGCAGTAAATGAATCTTCCCCAAATCAAGTCTGTCTTTCCTGTGGTGGTAGTTGGTGAGCAATCTCCCTGTCCTTATCTTGACTTACGAGCTTTTTAATTTTAATCTCTTCCTCTGTCCTGCTGAGGAGGGGCAGTGAGAGAGTGGCTTGATGGGCACCTGACATCCAACCAGTTGAAACCCTCCACATCTCACAATCTTAGAGAATACCTTCAGTCTCAATATTCCAGTTGGTAGCTTTAACAGCACCAAGCTTTCAAGATCAAACATCATATCCAGACTCATTTTGGTGGAATTACTTCATCCTTCCTTATTAACACCTCAGTTGATCATTATTAGCTAAGCTTTTCTAGCTGAACATCATTAAATAAGCTGTAGAAAATGTGTTCTTTCTTTTACGTAGAGTCCAGAAAAGACCCGCAGTCCATCACTTAACTTTTGGGTTTCACTTAGTGCTCTGTTGAAGCATCAGTATTTCCTTCCTTCAACCTGGTTGCTGTTTGAGGATGTCTGTGTAAATTTTTTTCTTTTAATTATGCCAATGGCCTGTTCTGCATCCTAATAATTTTTCAGTCCAAGCAGATCTGAATTTGAGTCAAGGAGTTGTCTGAAATATGATGGATCTATCCTTCCTTCTTTCATACTCAAAAGAGTTGTTTGAAATGTATCTTTTCAAGAAGGCACTGTCCGAGAAGGAAGCTGCCTATCATCACATGTTAGAAGTATCCACAGCTGTAACAACAGCAACTAAATATAACAAACCTGGTGCCCGTGTACTGTAAGGCAAGGAATTTCTTTATAAAAAGTATCCATAAAATTGAAAAGTGTTGGCATTCATAGAGAAAGCAAATTGAAGGGATCTGTTTTAGCTAGTAAGTTCAAGTATATCTTCTGGAAAGGTATACAGCGTTGAGTTAGATGACTAATGTGGATGTGCAGAAGATAATTTTTCAGTAGAAATAATTCTTTCAAATTATTTTTTTCATTGCTGTGTATGGATACTTACTGTATATTTGTTTGTACATTCAATATGATCATATTTGATATCATTCTAGATAACTAGGCTTTGTATATTTATTCTCGTCTAAGATTGTGAGGCTTGTATTACTTTTTAGGTGCCTCTGATGTTTTTAGATTAAAATAAGGCGTATATAGGACAATACTATCACAGTTTTCATGTTCAGTTCATTGTGCAGTATATATTGTGTAACCAAAGGTAAAGGGATTTCTGACATTATGTAAGGTGAATTTGTGAAGAGAATAGGAGGCTTGCTTTGAAATATGTGACTCTCACTTAAATCCACATAGCACTTTCTGTGAAAAAATTTGCAAAATATCCACATGATGAAGTGCCTGAAGTCAACAGGCCCAAGAACATTTAATCTCAGTAGAACATTTCCCTATCTGTGTGAATTCAGATTAATGTTATATTAATCACACTCTCTATGTTAAAATATCTCATATAACTACAGTGTTTTCTGATGATGAATCCTTCAAATGGGACGTGATATATGACTTTCATAGAGCTTATGCCAGTGTAAGACTGATGTTATTTCAGCACATTTAAGTGTTGGGCAGTATACTTGCCCTTTTTCTGGACAGTTATTAATTCATCCAAAGCAACGTTTCTCCATCAGTCTGCCCTTACAGCAGAAGTAACTTACGAATATAAGGGCCCTTTTTTCCCCCAAATAAAAGATGCAGTATTTAAATTAAAATTGGTAGAAAAGATATTGCTTCAGGTCTGTTAATGGAATGCACTGCGCCTGTAGGAACAAATGCTAAGAAGTGGCAACCTGTATTGTGTTGCTGTAAAATACTGTAATTTTTCTAATCAGGATAATTTATGGAGAACAGATATTTGTTATGCTTTTCCTTTAAGGAAACAAAAAAAAATATTAAAAATAGCACACACAAATGCAGAAACCACAAAGTTCAAACAGCTAGATTATCTTCACAATAACTAAAGGCTGGGTTTTTTCATCAGCTCCCATTAAGGCAAATTGAAGTTGAAAGAATAAATTTTCTTATGGAGGTCTTCTAAAGCTATGCCACTTCTGCTTTCTCACACTTGGGCATCAGTTCACTTGTCTTCTTTCTTTTTTGCTCTCCAGTCTCATTAGCTTGATTGCTTACCCTCCCTCCAGCCTTCTAAGAAGAAATACAGGGTTTTTTATAGAAGATCATATCTAAGAAAGATGAAGACTTTCAAGACTTTAAGAAAAAAATACAACTTACCTGCAAAGATTTTCAGAAAGTATCTTTTTTTTAAGATTATTTTGAAACATACTTGTTTTTTCTTACCTTTTTAAACAGTAGCACAGTCTTTTTGTGTTCAGAGGTGAGTGCATATCAAGTTTTGTTTTCACTGTATGTGCATATGCGCATATATATATAGTGTGTGTGTGCACTTGCAGTGTTCATATGTGCATTGCCTCAAGTAAGAATCGTCTGTGGATTAACATGATGGTTATAACAAGTACAGAATTGCTTTCGTGGGTACAATGAAGGAATGACAGATTTTATCTACACTGTTGTTTGGTTTTTTTCTAAATTCTGTCTTAAAGCATATTTATTGTGTGCTGTCTATACTGTTCTGAAAAATCTTTGTTCCTGGAGGAAGACAGTATTAAAATTCAGGTTTTGTGTAATACATAACGTATATTTAGTTACTATTAACTAGCATGCATTTCAACTAACATCAAACACAAGTTTCTTTCTCTAAAAGAAATCACAGGTATTTTTCAAAACTATGTTAGCTTGTCATGAATAAGGTTAGTGGAAGAAAGGCTGCAAAACTAACAAGCCAGGAAAGTGGCTGTGAATTTAATCATGAGAAACCATTGGCTCCTGAGGCAAAGTAATTCAGAACATGGTTTATGCTGACTGAAAAGAGAGGAAAAATTGCAGGAGTTCTGATTCACTGTTTTGTTTTCCCCTGCCCTGAAAAATGAAATCAAAATGCAAGGGGGTTTTTTGGGTATTTTTTACGATTATTGTCAGTGAATTATAGTACACAGGGACATGTTTATACAGATCTATATCTTTGTTTAATACTCAAATGTTTATTTTTACTGCTTTTATTTTGATATGTGATCCTTAGTGGTCTCCATGAAATGCAATAAAATACTAAGTAAGAATGTGTTATTGTTACATTTATTATATCAAAAGATAAGCCACCTCTGAAGAGCAGAGATTTGGGCTTTGCATATTCTTGCATTTTTATTAAAAAAGAAGGAATTTTCTTCAAAATATTGATGTATTTACATGCTATTTCATTCAAAATCTCACACTTTAAAAGTTAAAACACTAATGGATATTAAAAACAGTATATCCTTTCTGTCAGAATAATTTTGCACAGCAAACACTGCAGTTACACAGCTCTCTCATACTTGAAACATTATGGTATGTTTCAATTTCCTAAAGGATCCCAAAGTACTAGTTATGTCATACTTTGCTTTGAATTACTTGTGCAGCCATCCTTGTGATACAATGTTGTCCATAATAATTCTGCAAAACAGTTAAGTAGAAGGAGGCAGGAAAATCACTCTTGGCTGGCTAGAAGTTAAGGGTTGTTTGGGTTTTTTTCATATTCTGTGGTGGCAAAGTTTAGAAATAATATTCCTGAGCTATTTTTCTTGGTGCTTTAGAAACACAGAAACAAAAGAAAGCCTAAGAAAAAGAATACTTTACAGTCCAGCTTGGTGAACTGTACTAGCAAAGAAATCGTATTTAACTATTTTTTTGTTGCTACATACACTGTTCAAGATTTTCAGTAGCAAGTCAACACTTTAGGAAGTATTAATGGATTTTTATTTTAAGATCATCACACAGTGGGATGTCTTCAACAATATTGGATGCAAATACTGATTACCCCTAAATGCAATAGCAAGGCTGAGGGAAATATTTTTACTATGGACAGCTCTTAATTTGGACTTGAACAGTTGTTCTTGTTTTATAGACCTGCATTTTTGTTTGTAATAATACTTGCATGCTGGGATTTTGTTGCCATAGAAATATAAGCTTTTTTAGTTTTGCAAAATTATGCAAATTCTTTTTCTCGTTAAAATATTCATGAAGGAGTACAGCCAGAAATGGGAGGGTCAGGGTCGGTTCTTCTGTCTTAATGGAATTGAAAATTGACATAAATGTGCTAGTTAGTATTTCATTCTAATATTACACGAAGGCATTTATGGATATGTCTACTGTAATTATGGTTTGTCCCTTTGGAACCAAAGACTACGAAACTGGGAGATCAACATTTAATCAGTAAAATTAAGAACTACTTTCAGTTATGAGGTTGTTGACAGCTACAAGACCAGAGTAAACAGTTTGTATTTAGCAACATTTGATGAGGATGTGTTATTTAGAAACATGTCTCAGAACTGATGCTCAAATAGTGAGTTTGATTTCAATATTACTAGTAGTCTGAAACATCTTAACAGTTAAAGAAAAAGTAGTATTTTTATCTAGACCTACACCCTTCAGCCACTCTGGCCCTGCTAAATTGGTGCTTATAAAGATCAGAGCAGCTGTTGCAAAAAACTAATCAGCAGCTGGTGAGTTTGTATTAGCTGGTTTGTTGTTTTTTTTTCTCTTCTGCAGGAGGACTTTATTCAGTCAGAGAAAAATGCCTGCAATTTTAACGACATATGAAGTGAATTTTTTTTAATATCCCTCTGTGACGAGTGTCTGACGTACTGTGCTACAGTGTCACAGCTTCTGTCATATTTTTGCCAGACTGTGAGACTTCCAAATACTGACATTTACTTGCCACCACATTAATCAGCATGGGCAATAACTGCATATGAATTACAGTTACCACATCACTACTGGAAGAATATAAACCCTAGTTTATATTTTTGAATCCTTGATCTAGTTATAGCATCTTGGGGAGCAGTAGTTGGGAAAGCACAGTCACAGGTTTTTGATCATATGAAAAGCAAAGGAGTAAGAAGAAAGTGAGTAAACATACTAAGGTTATGTTCTATTGTTATTATGGTTAAGTAACTATAACAAAGTAATCACGGGAATGATGGTAGAGATTGGAGAATTTGTAGAATAAATGTCTACATTCATAAGTACATTTCAGGAAACAGCATATAATCTTACTGTGAAAAATTTTTAATCAGTCATTGATTCCATTAATTTTTTCAGTGTTAAGTTTAGACTTAACTTACTTGACATAAGTAGGGGTGGCAGCACAGGGTTCACAGGAGAGCTGATGACCTTTACTTTGTGTCTTCTTCAGGAGCTGAGATTTGCTCCATTTCTCCTTTTCAAGTTTCATGATACCATTGAATGTTTTGGTATTATGTATTAAACACAATGAATTGTTGCATTTGATTTAGACATCTAATTTTCTTTGCTTCCAAATAATGCAGTCTAGTTCATCCAAGGAAGAAGAGAACCAGGGTTATGAAATGGTAATGCTAATACAGTATCTCAGTAACAGTGAGACTCAGCTGAGTTTATGGTTATAATTTAGAATATACACAAGGTCTTCTTATTGAATTCTTTAATATTTTCCATTTAAATGTTTCAATTTATATCTTATTAATAGCAGATACATCAAATTAAAAGAATTGTGTATGATTTTAATTGGTCTACATTGTGTGGGACAAACTTTTAAATATGAAGGGCCTGGAAATAAGTGTCAGATCATCAAGCTCAGGATGGCAAGAATTATCAACCACTTCACAAAAATTACACCTTGCATCTTCTGGAGCAAGAAAGAAAAGGCAGCAGGACCAAAAATCAAAAAGCTTTAAATTGTTCAATTACACTTGATTTACTGGTATTTTAGCAAAACAAGGGATACTTGCAAGTGATGATTCTATACTAGAATATAATGCCTTCCCCTTTTTGACATTCATTCTTCACTCATGTTTCCCTTGTGTTTGAATCTGAATGCATGGCATTTCTCTGGTAGGTGCCAGGGTGTTCTTTCTACTGCCTTCTGCTCCTATAGCTGGGACTAGTATGTGTTCTGGAAGGGATCCCAATTGTTCAAATATTGATATAAAGTATATGGAAGAGGTCAAGGTACATTACAAAGTACAATTCAACAGAGTTTTGGTTGCTGTTTATTGATTGTGCTTGCTCTGTGGACAGGTGTTGCTTGTCTCATGATCAGAAAACTTTCAGTTGGGGGAAAAAAATCAAAGCCACAGATCTGATGGTTCTCTTCATTCCTGGGAAACTTTAAAATATGCAGATTTATTGTGTATCTGTTGTTCCATTATCCAGTGAATGAAGGAAGGTCTTACACCATAAACTACTAAGGATTTTTTTTTTTTTAGTTTTCCATAAAGGTCATTTGAGGTAGAGCAAATAAATATTGTATCACTGGTATGCCTTATATCTTGCTCTGTGATTTCTTAGCATATATTTTAGACATTGAAGAACATTCTGTGATGAAATGAGTGCCTACATTAAATAAAACTCCTTTATCTTTGACTCAACTCTGCCTTTGCTTAGGATCAGCAGAGGAAATACTAAAAATTAAAGAGGCTATATCATAGCATTCTTGATAAGATTCCAGAAAAGAATGACTTGGAAATCTTTGTTAGCAGAGTTCTGTTTCAAGAAACTGGAGGTGACAGTGAATGGTTTGAAATGCTCAGTTTCCCCTTTGAGTGGTTCAGTTGCAGAAAAACACTCATGGAAAGCAACTGAACCAAGCAATATAGTAGTCAGGCTACTGTATGTAAGCTTATTCCCTCCTTGTTCCGTTATTTTCTCTGGAAGCAGTATTTGGAATAAGTGAATTTAAGTAGAATGTAGCATCGATTTATACAATTTATATAGAAGAATTGTGAAGGTACTTAAGCAGGGAAACTGTAGGGTTCTGACTTAGCTGGGATGGAGTTGGGGGAAGGAGCCCATTCTTTCAGGGGAAAAATTTAACTTCCCTATGAAGAAAACTGGCATTTTTTTAAACCTAGCCAGAACTATACGTTCATTCAAATGGAACATGATTATTCTGCTCCCTGCTTATCTGAAATATTATTATAATGCCTCAGAAGAGCTTTTATTTCCTATCTAAATTCAAGTCTAAGAGAGGAGAGTCTATTTAATCTTTAATTGGATCTAGAGTAGAACTAAAACATGCAGTCGTTACTGAGAGCTATTACTAAATGAATAAAAGTTGGATGTTTTCTTGGTGATGGTTCTATTGGAATTCTTTTCTAGTCCCTTCACTCTGTGACCAGCATGAAGACTGGATCAACAAAACCCAATTAAATATCCTACGTTTACAGAGGGTACTTTTTGGTAAGGAAGATAATAATCCAGATGAAAGCTTGATTTACAATGGACTATTTCCTTAAACACAGGTAAATTAAGTTAGAAAAAGCAGCCCTTTGTCCATTCCTTTCTGCACTGAGTGGGTGGCTAGAAGAACACATACAGGTTTAGCCATGGGTTAAGATGGTACATTGTTCAGCACCTTGTCAAATCATAGCACAGCTGCATTGATGCCAATCTGTTATGGACTAAATTGGTCACTGCTAATAAACTGGGAGCAATATTATTTTTTTAAAGGATTCCCTTAATATAGGGCTGATGTTCTGGTGGCAGATATTTCTGTATTTGGTGAAATCTGTGTCATAAAATAAATGTGTACCTAGAGACTTTGTGAAGGTGAAAGAGTCCAAAAAAACTTCAACATTTTATTGCAGCTCTATTTCATGGAAATTCAAGAAGGCTAGCAGGGATTGTTAAACATGATATCATTACCTTCAAGCACTGTATCTAGGGATGGATATTGCCACTAGGAATATGACATAGCAACTGGAAAACTAAGTGAGAATCTGTGTAATTTCTCATAATCATGACAGCGAGCAAAAGAACGTTCACAGGCATATCAGGAAGGAAATTTTGGTTTGGTTTTTTTTGGGGGGAGGGGTGTCTTCATAATAAGAGAACATTATTATCTCTTAGAACCTTGAGTTATTATCAGCAACTTGCTGTGAGACTCTTCCTTGGTTTTGTATTCAGTGATATGGGTATTAGCTTTCTCCACTGAAACATCCTGCCTGTTCATGTTTGTAGCCTTTTTTTCTTCTTTTCTTTTTTTTTCTTCTTTTTGTCATAGTATTTGTTCACTTTGTATAGTTCTAATTGCCTGTCTGTATACAATAATGTACTAGCAAGCAGGGTTCATGTATCCAAAAGCATGTCACCTTTCTGTAGCTGTATTGCAGCTATATTGGTCTAATAAAAATATTCACTCTCTCTAATGCTCATCTAATATGATGTGTCAGTGACTTTATTTCTGCTAAATCACTAACAGTGAAGGGAGAAAATACTGTCCAACTTCTTGATATTTGTTGATGCCTTTTATTTTGCTCATTTCTGAAGTCTGGTGTTGTATGAATATTGGTCTAAGTCTAGTTTAATGCAGTAATATATTTTTGCTTTTGAAGGTTTTGTGTTCTTGTGGATTAGGCCTGTCAAAGACTCTCTGAGCTAAATCCATTCTGATACATATTTTATTTCTAAACATATGAGCAAGTTGTATGTGTTTCATTTCAATAATGCACTTACTGTGTAATACTTTAGTCATTTGTGAAATGTATTTCTCTCTTCCAAGTTATTTTTTAAATGTAAATACAAAGTGAAGTGATTTGAAAGTTGTCCATCAGTGGGGAAACCATAGACCAGCCATTTTCTAGTTTCCTTTGACTATACAAAAGAGTTCTTCAAGTTGTCTACATGTAGTCGCATAGTGCCACATCAGATGTCCCAGTATATTCCATCTGGCTTCCAGTCAAGTGGGTCATGGTCATCTAATTCACAAATGGGCAACTATGTTTAGATGCTTTAATCACAGTCTGAGTCTCTTCCTAGCTGACAGAAGAGCATTTTACTGCTTAATGAGGTAAGGAATTGTAAACAGCACCCTGTTTAGTGGAGATAGCTCCTGATCTTCTGAAGTTACGTTTGGCAGATGTTGTTCAGAAGACATGATGCAGCCTCTAGTGTAGTGGAATAAGTGCTAAGATATTACAGGCAGAGTTACAAGAGGCTTTGGAGAGGGAAAATGTGAATCACCAAATAATTAAAGAATAAGATGGGTTATAAAAGCTGTGTAAGCAAGCAGTACTCTCCAATGACATTAGCAGGACAGATCCTGACAACTTGCCTCAGAAAAGCATTGACAGTAGACTGACTACATAGAGGAAGAGAGACATCTAGAACTTTATTTGCATATAGAGATGCAAGCTTTCCTCATTTATGGCTTTGCAAATATTTGTAGCTATGCTGTTTGTTTTCAGTGCTGTAAATATTTGTGGTTTGCTATTACTTGTCTTGATTTAAAAGTGATTTTAGCGTGACAGGCATAGCATCAAAGCATGCTTTGCACAAGGTAGTACTGAACGCTTCCTCTGACCCTCCAGCTTTCTTCACAGGAAAGGAGCCATCTCTCCTGTTTCAGAGCATTTTGGCTGACCCAGAATGCAACTGTCAGGATGTTTTAACCATCAGACATCCTGTCTGCTCTCTGGTTATATCCTTTAACAACATGTAACATAATAGTAGAAGTACAGTTAACTGTGAACACCAAAAAAAATTACCTGCCAGAAACTTGGTGGATTAGATTCAGATAGCTGTGATTTCTCTCTCCTACATTTGTATTTCTTGGGGAATCTGTGACTTTTCTTGAACACGTAGATTCTGCCTCCTGAGCTGGGAAGAAATATTTTGTTGTATTAATGTAAAAACAGGTGGGAGAGACAAAGGAAGTTTTGTAGAACTTTCTTAATGTTCTTAGTCAGCTATTCTCGTCTCAAAAACAGATGCCTTTGTCACCAGCAAGGCAAACCTTTATGCTGTATTCTCTTTGGTGTTGATATGCCTCAGATGACAATTCTTGAGGCAGACCTCTGAATCTTTGGGTGGTAACAGAGAAAAAAGTCAAAATTAAAGGATCTCACAGGTGCCCAACTTCTGTATCACACTTGTATTGAAAATTCAGTGAAAAGTCTTTTTTGCACTAGATGAGACATAAATGTTCATGCAGCACTTGGACTGACCTCTGAATTCTTTTGGCTGTGAGTGAACTTGTACTTTAAATATACAGAGGAGGAAAATTACCTATATAAACAATGACAGAAGGAAGTAGTACTTCTTGGTTTATATGTTCAGGGTTTTTTCTAATCTACATGGGTATTATACAGCACACGAGGTAAATATATATATCCCAAACTACCTGGTACTCTCTCCAATAAGTGCCATTTTGGAGCCTTGACTTCAATGTGCAATCCTGTTTGTGATATGCAGATCTTGCCAGTTGCAGCCATGAAACTCAGACTGCTGTGGCTAGCAGAGACCTTAAGAGACTTCTTAGTCATATTCTAGCCCTTATGCATTGTACCTAGAGTACCTCTGACATGTTTGAACTCCTGTTAAACATTTAATGAAGGGATTCAATAACATTTTTAAGTAGCTTGATACTGTTTTGACCATCCTTACAGTCAGAAAGCTTTTTGTATACTCAAGCAGAATCTTCTTCATGCCTTCCCTGCAGTTGCCACAGGAAAATAAAAATGGCCATTTCTTTTTTCCAGTCTTTTATGTTTTGGAAAGCTATTTTCCTGTTCCCTCTTAGTGTTTTCTTTTGTGGATTAGTTAAACCTACCCCTTTCTTCTAGTGTTTCCTGCTGTTTATATTGTGGAAATCCCTAATCCATTCTGGTTACTTTCTATTATCTGTTTGTTTAGTCATTTCTAACAGATTTTTGGTCAAAGTTTGCATTGTTGACTGCTTTTCTATCTGCATTTATTTTAAATCAGAACCTTTCCTTTTTTATTTTTTTAAATTTTTTTTTTTTGTGTGACTTATCAGTTCCCCATGTTGGATTTTCATTTACCAAGGTAAAGGTTATGTAGTTAGGAAAAAGTAAAACCTGTCTTGGTATGTATTTTTTATAGGTTGCCTGAAGCCACACAATCATTGTTTTCCCATTATTTTCACTTTCTTGAATCCTTGTAGTTAGTCTCAACTTGAAACAGAAATGGTAAAATTCTGCAAAAGTTACTCTTTTAAAATGTTTGTCTAAAGCTGAATTCTGCATACTTCTTGCAGCATTTTGGATGCCGAGATTTTCTACATTCCTCTAAGAGTTATAAACCAGTGTTTAGCCTTGACCACAGGCGAAATAAAAATGCTGTAAAAGGTGTGTCTAGGGGAAAAAAATGTCTTCTCTTGTTGTTACAGTCAAGGCTGAATGTAGTTCTATTGGTCCTAAAAGATCTGGGTACTGTGTAGATGAACGTTCAGTGCCAATGTTGGCTGATGACTCAACTAGGAAGAGGTGTGTATTCCCTCGGGGGTAGGGAGGCCTTACAGAGATATCTGGATAGCCTAGAGAGCTGGGCAACCACCAGTGGTGTGAAATTTAACAAGTGCCAAATTCTGCACCTGGGATGGGATAATCCTGTTTATACATACAAATTGAAGGACAAGAGGCTGGAGAGCCGCCCTGCAGAAAGAGATCTGGGGGGTTGAGTTCATGGTGAGTTGAATAAGAGTCAACAGTGTGCCCTGTCAGCCAGAAGGGCCAGCCACGTGCTGGGGTGCACAGCTAGCCGGGCAAGGGAGGTGATTTTCCCACTCTACATTGCACTAGTGCAGCCCCACCTTGAGTGCTGTGTGCAGTTGGGGGCACCTCAGTATGAGAAGGACATCAGAGTATTAGAGTGTGTCACAGGAGGGTGACCAGGATAGTGAAAGGTCTTGAGGGCAAAACTTAGGAGGAGCAGTTGAGATCACTTGCTTTGTTCAGCTTAGACAAGAAAAGGCTGAGGGGTGACCCCGTTGCAGTCTACAACTTCCTCAAGGCAGGCAGTGGAGGGAGAGGTGCTGATCTCTTTTTGGTGACCAGCAACAGGGCATGAGGAAATGGAATGAACCTGTGTTGGGGAAAGTTTAGACTGGACATTAGAAATTAAGAAATGGTTCTTCACTGGGATGGTAGTCAGTCACTGGAACAGGCTCCTCAGGGGCATGATCGCAGCACCAAGCCTGTCAGAATTCAAGGAGTGCATGGATAGTGCTTTCAGACATACAGTTTAGTTTGAGGTAGTCCTGCAAGGAGCAGGGAGTTGGACTGGCTGATCCTTATGGATCCCTTCCAACTTGAGGTATTCTATGATTCTATGACCTCTATGATTCTGTGATCTAAGCTTTGGGTTATGAATTGGAGTCAATTTTCTGGCTTTGACCTAGCAAATAGCTGTACGGCCTCAAATGCAGTTTATGGATTGTATCTTTGTAGATAATTCAAAATCAGTTGATTTCCATGCCTTAGATGCTGGGATTTTTTTTTCTCCCCTTAAATTAGATGCATCATGAAATAATGAAGTTGGTGACTTTCACTGCTTTCTATTACTGTGTGCAAAACCCTCTATTATGATGAGCAAGAGATAGCATATTATGTTCTTGTGAATAACCAGGTTATTCTCTTAGTGGAAGACTCATGAGGTTTCTCTCTGGTTGGCAGTATGCACTGGGAGGGTAGAAGGATCCCTGTGATTTTAATTGTCTCTGAGAGGAGGCTCACATTGCACTGAAGTATGAGGTGGATGCATTTAAAAACCAAATTGTGGCTCATGCAACCTCTGATTTACTTATGCTGCTTCCAAACAGTCAACAAAAAGGACTGGTTTTGTACTGAACCGTCATTCAAGTCTGTACCTTTAGATTTGCATCCTGATACTGTTCTACTTGTTCCAGTTTTTCATTGAAAACCTAGTGTCAGCATGTGGTTTTGGGGGCTAAAAGACATAAAAACAATATATTGGCATGACACAAGAGGCTGGTTATTGACTTCTTACATTGAAGGCTGTATCAAACTGAGAGAAAGGGCTGGAGCAGTCTTTTAAAGTAAATTTATAGGACTCCATGAGGGAAAATTCTTACTTCATTTTAGGTTACAGTTCATTCTACGTAAAATATCACTGGGTTGTTTGCCTCATCAACGCAACTGAAGTTAAGAGATTCAATAAAGGTTGCAAAGGCTGATGATGTAGGGGCTCAGCCTAAATGAGGATCATATAACTGAAATAAATACATTGAAAACCTAATGTCAGTATCTAAGTGGAAATTTGCATAGATTTCAGATTTCTTTCTGATTACTTTGCTAGTCTGTGTGTTTGAGGAATTAGCAGCCTTCTATAAGCACAGAAGAAAAATGACTAAGCATGATTTCTAGATGGTTGAGCAAGAAGGGAGTGGTCCACAGGTCTCTAATCCCCAGGTATCTGCATCTAGTTTTGTAACACTAGAATATTTCTGGGAAATGCTAAGGCTGAAGAAAACTGCTCCTCAAATGTGAAGGCCTGTTTTCTTTCTGTTTTCTTTCATTTAATTGCATTTTCCCTGTCTTTTTTTCTCCCCAGGTAGCAGCTGCTGGAGGAAATCTGAAATTCACAGTCTCCTATGACTTCACAGAGAAAGAAGAAACAGCTCAATTGATGGTTCAATCTGATGTCATCATAGAGGTAAAGTGATTGTATTATCAGCCACCAAAAAAAGAAAGAAAATTGCTTGCTTCTTCAGATGTTCAGCGTGAAGTCTGGTGGTTGAGGACACAAAACAGCAGGCTGTGTGTACTTTCAGCTAATTTATAGTATCAGAAAAACGGACACATTCACACTTCAGAGAAATAAAATCTTCAGTATCTCAAGAAGCCTGTGGCAGTAGCTTACAAAACTATATTCTTCTTGTTCATCAGGAGGAATGAAGAAATAAAATAATTGGTTGTCTGAGGTAACACTTTCAGATTCCTTCAGCAGACGTGTTCTTATGCAGTTCAGCATTGTACGAATTTGCTTTTGCCTATGCCAAGCCATGACATTGGGTTTTAGCTGAATAACCTAAACTTTCTTTGGCACCGACTTTCAACTTTGTCAGGCAAGCCCATTTCAAGGTTATGAAAGGTGAGTGTTATTCCTGATATTTATTATTATTGTAAAATACATTATTCAATAAATCCTGTACCCCAATTGGCTACAGATCGACGCTTTTTCCTTACTTTTTCTGTATTTAAATGTCTCTTTCTCATGGCTCTATCTAGGGAGGTGACTTGAGAATCAGCACTCCAAAAGAGGGGATTCACCTGGAACCTTCTGAAGAGCACACTGAAGCAATTGCGCTGAAACCGGAATCTTTCTTCGTGCATGGCACTCATGTCGCAGTCAGCAGGAGGGAGTTCATGACTCTCCTTGCTAATGTGAAGAGGATCCTCATCAGAGCCACGTACAGCAATGGGATGAATGCCATCTACAGGTGAAGGGGGGAAACGTCTCCACTTGCTGCGGGCAGCTTCTCAAAATACTTTTTCCCTCTTCAGAGAACTGAGCTGATGTAGTTTAAAACACGCTAATTTATCATGAAATCCATCGCATTCACTTACGCTTTCGAACAGTTGTTAGTATTGTAGGCAGGAGGGAGAGAGGCGACAGAAAGAAGCAGTCTTGTAAGAACATGGAATCACATGGACGATTAAGGCATGAATGACAGTTCTATAAATATGTTTATTTTTTGAAGACTGTAATTCCCATGTATATGGTAAATCACTGAGTACAGTAATGACATGTTGAAGTAAGAGATGATATATTGCTTATATATTGGTTTCCCTGTTTAATGAGCATACAGGGCCACATTAACAGTGCACCAGAGAATAATATCCTAGGTCTCTATGCTGGAAAAGTGGCTCGAGGGGAATTTTCTAGGTTTTTAATCAGTACCACACACAGAACGGGCTGATCCCTTGATTTATGTCAGGTTGCTGCCTGGACTGCTTAAAACCACTGATTTCGTGTGAACTATTCTTCTGAGAAAATGAAAGACATGTTATATGAGATGACACAGTTGTTCTATCTCAGTGGCTGCAGTGTGGCTGAACCTGTAAAGCTCGTCTCGCATTTAAGACTTTCATAAGTGCATGAGCAAATACTCCAGGTGGGCTAGAAGACAGCTTCTCTTCTGACACTGTATGATTGCACTCTATCTCTACATTAATAGTTAGGTGGCATAAATAATTAGATGTGCAACGGAATTGATTACATAGTAGTTTTCTACTCACAAGGCATGAAACTTAAAATGTTCGCTAACCTACACATCGTTTGATTCAATGGCATAAGCCAATTTGGAATTGAGGGAGCTGATAGCACATTAGTGATTATTTGCTGAGAGTATAGATACAGGTTTTGCTACTGTGAAATTTTTTAAGCAATCCAACCATCATTTGAATACTTAGGTAATTAAAATACATCCTAAATTGAAAGGCAGGTTGTGTCAACAGCATGCCGTTTTCTAATTTGAGCTTTGGCAATGTACATTTTTTTTCCTGCAAAAAGAATTCACATTTCTTCCATCTCTCTCTCTTTCTGTGGATAATTAGTATGTATTACCTCTCTGTAAATAGTCTGTGAATCATAACTAGCTTGATTTTGAGCCAAACTTTTTCCTATTTTACTCATTTGGTTATCAGTCATGCATCTCCCTGAATCCAGTTTGAAAACCTTTCATGGACCATCACCTTCGCATCCTGGTGTTAGAAGAGAGTCAAACCACCAGGCCAGCGCTCAGCTCTTATGCACTGTGAGCAGACCATGAGAAGCTTTTACACCACAGCTTACAGCTAAGACTAGTGGAAGCTCAGTGGGTGTTGTTCCTCAACTCCATTCTCATTCCAATAAAAAAACCCCCTCCATCAGTCAAAATTTTCCAAACTAAAGGAATGCAGGAGCATTTTTGGGGTCAACAATAGGGCCTTTTTTGCTATGCTCTTTTAAAGGAGATATGCATGATTGACTGTATTTGGACCAAAGGTCTTGCTAAGTATTACAGGAAATGCAAACTCCAGTTACCAGTGGTTTATGTTACATTTGTGTACTGACATTTGCACTAGAATGAGAAAGGGAGCTTTCCTATAAAAAAAACCCACTTCGGCTACGCAGTTAAAATCTGTGAAGAAAGCACATTTCTGGACATGTACTGTTGTTCTTCATCTTGCCTTTACTGTGGAACAGTGGAGGTGGGACAGATTGATCAGATCCCCTCTGGGCAACAGCATAGAGCTCAGGTCAGCACACACATGTAGAGCTGGCAGAGTACATCGTTTGTACCTTGTAAGTAAGAAGTGGCAGACCTGTCAGTGACACATTTGGAAGACTATGCATCGCCTCCTGCATCCCAGATTACTGCTTTAGCCATTTGGCTATGCGTGGTGCCTCACTGTTTTGTAGTCTTCTTCATATTCAGCCTTTGGAACATTTTAGTGATGCACGTTGGGTAACATTCTGAAAACATGTCTTGGAAATATTCAGGAAGAGCCCCAGGCCATACATATAATTTCTACTTTGCAGGTTAGTAGCCACCATCTTCTAGATGTGGTGACATTACATTTAGGAAGGTTGGTCCCTTAAAGAACAATTTAAAAGGAGTTTAGGGGAAAGGACAGAAGTAATTTTGCAGGGGACTTTTTTTCCTAGAAATGGTACATCTCTAGCTGTCCCTATGATGTCTCTTCCCAGAGAAGAATGCAATGGTTACTGTGTTACTGTGATTACTACCAGCATGTCCAGAATTCTCTGAAAATAGTTGCTCCAAAGTAAACACATTTTACTGTGCGATGTCAGGATGTGCATTGCAGTTTAGTGTGACAGAAAAGAAGATGTGAAATTCCAATCACAATCAAAATAATTGGATTTTTCATCTTTGATTTACCTGGAGGAATTACACTTTCACCCATAGGCTGGGATTTACTGGGGGACGTTAAATCTCAGAGCAGTGCATGCTCCCAGTCACAGAAGTAGCAACAACACCTGCTGTCAGCCAGCCCAGCTTGTCATCTGTTGTAGGCACGTTGCTGATTTCCAGGGTATGCCTCAGTACTGACTTTTTTATATTGTCTTTGACTTTCACTCATGCTAAAACATACTAGGTGCAAAGCTGTGCTCATAACTCTTAAGATCATGCAAAACAACTCTTTTCTCCATATTCTGCACCTTTAGTACTGCAGGGGAAATGTCCAGACCCAAGGAAGAGGATATTCTTTGTGATGTTTTGGGCTGATTAAGGACCACTGTTGATGGGCCCCAAAGGAAGACATTTCTGCCAAAGAAATAGTGTAGATACTAAGAGGGTTTTATTGTCTTTTAAACAGGTATGTGTGGTGGACAGATGGATATTTCTCCGAGAGAGTTAAGGGTACAGTGAGACAGAAATATTACAGGGTTATTAGATCCTTCATGGATGACAATTTCTGCCTCAAAACATCAGCAGAATTATGCAACATACTAATTAGAGGTTACTATATTAAGCAGCCTGTTCATTTAAATATTGAAAGGTTTCAAAATGGATAATGACACCACATGTGTAAGGATTTCCAAAGTTGGTTTCCATCGATTTCCACCTGTGCTTGAGAAGAGGCCAGAATGAAAGCACTGTAAGATTAAGCAACTTTCTTGCAGTCACACATAAAGAGACTTAAAAATTCAATGGAGTTGTCTCCAGTTAGCAAGAGCTTTAACTTAAAGATTATATTTTTCACCTTTGTTTCTTTTGATGCACTAGAAACATTAGTTAATCAGTAGCACTTTCAAGTAGTTACTAAATAACATTAAAGCAGTAAAAGTGAGTTTGGAGTGTGATTTTGAGAATGGTTTTTTGGTCATTTTAAGCTTGGAATGTTGTTCTTGCTCTATGACATAAATGGGAACCTTCCTCAAATGAGTGGGTTTTCATTTAGATGATCAAACAGGATAAAAAATGAGAACACAGAAATACAGCAATCTATCTGAAAGTTGTTACAGCTTCTGGGTTTAAATGAAGATCCTACTCTAACTTGACAGATCTTCTAAACTATTGCAGTTAATTCCATCTGTGGTAGAAGCAACAGGCTAAGAAAAGACAGCTCTGTCTTATAATTTTGCTTAATCTAATACTGTTAGCGTGTGCTTCAAATCAAGTTTAGTAGCACTGTTTCTTCACTTTTAATATTCGGTGTCCACTGATGGTAAATATCGTAGACACTCAGATGGGCCATGGAAACTGTGGCACTGAAGATAATGGATTGCTTGCAACCACATACAGAATCAGTGGTAGATGCAAGGAGAAGGAGGGAAGGAAAGGCCAAGGGTTTTCTTCCATATGCAGAATAAGCTTCAAGACAAATGAGCAATGATTGGGTCAGTACTTCATGTGCCTTATGTAGCTGACGTGATTCAGATGCCTGGCATAGCAGACAGCAAACTATGCTGATCTGCCTGAAACGTCCCCTTCCCTTTTAATCTTGTTTGTTTTTAGAAGTCAACACTTGCCTGCTGACAGTAACAGTCAGCTTAAATATTTGGTCTTGCTGTCGAATCTCAAAATGTTCATGCATCTCCAGGATCCACTGCCCCATTACTGCCAGCATTAGCTATTTTAATGAATGCAGAATGGCATCGAGGAATCAAAATTGCAACATCAAAATGGGAGGAAAAAAAATCACTGCAGCTTTCTTCACTGAGTTACTGTTAATGGTAGAAACTGTTAAACACATTAAAATCCCATTTAGCAAATAGCAGAACATAATGAAAATCGGAACAATTCAGTGAATACAAATGTGGGATAATACTGGGAGGATTGTTTCTCTGTGTTAATTCTTCCATTTGTTCCAAGATCTGTGCTGAGAGGGAGCTAGCTGTAGTTCAGAGGTTAAATAAAACTCGTCCTTTTACTAGCAATTTGTTTCTTCATTTAGAGATTTTTCTCCTTAAGTTTTTATATTTTTTACTGCCAAAGTCATCACTATTCGATATCTAACATCCTAGAGATTGATTATCTTATTGTAAGGAAAACTCAAAAGGATGACTGCAAAATGGGTGTGGGGCAAAGGCGAAGTACTGAAAAGTGAGAGAGATCTTACCGAAGGTCTAGATAGGAGCATGCATCCTTCTCTTAAAATAGTTTCAAGATCCTTTTACAGAGGTTCTAGTATGACCGAATTAGATTCAAATCTTTAACTGCATAATCCACAATGGTAGTCCCTGCAAAGGCCGGTCACATCCCTAGTGATGGTAAAATTTATGTTTTTCTGAAGCTGCCGTCTTAATTTCAGAAATCTTCCTTCTTTTCCTCTTACGTTTCATGTCTGTCTTATTGAGAGTAGTCATAAAATTGAGTGGGAAAACATCCTGGTTTAACCTTTCCTCCCACCACCGCAGAAACAAGAAAATATTTTTCTTGGCCATTTTCTTATCCAAGCTCATACAAATAATTTTCAGGATTTTTTGGCAGCCAAAAGATAAATGCCTTAGTATGGAGGCATTTTTTATTTTGTTTTACATTTTCCAAAGAAAATTGATTATTTTTTAACGAAATGCATGTCATGATAGAAAAGTATTTTCTGCTGAAAAAGACTTCAAAAAAAGCTTTTTGGGTAGCTCTAGTAATCAGTCAGTTAAGATTGCTGCTTGAAAACAGAAGTCATTGAGACTCTATAATGCCTTAAAGTTCCTTCTGAATTCTCATAAGAATTAAATCCCCAAATCCCAATCTTTCCCCAAATAGATACTGTTGAGGTAAACTACATCTGTTTTGCATATTACCTGTAAGATTATCAAAATACTTTGGTTGTCTCTTTCATCATACTTCCATTTTTTTTAAATAAAAAACACATTCAGTGTTTGGCTAAACAATGGCTGTTTAGCTGATGCGTAGCGTTTACTTTTTAAGGGCAATTGTGCCTTGAACAGAAAATTCTCCAACTCTGTCTTCTCTGACGTTGGGGAAGCGAAGGTGTATGGTAGATTTCCTTTTTCTTTTGGGCACATGCCTTTCTTTTCCATACCCATAATACTTAAATCCTCCTAGACAGAGCTGAAATCTTTTTCAGAGGTCAAATCTCCAGAATAAAAATACCCTATAACCAAAACCTAGTAATGTAATATTTTAGAAAGCTAGAGTAGAGGTTTGTAAATTTTAAAGACGCTGCTTAGTATCAAATTTGCTGTATGTGCAGCTGGAATGCAAGTTGGCACACGTGGCTTGCAGGCCAGGAATAGCCTTCCATCTACTGGTATGGTGCTGTGAGACTTTTTAAAACTATTTTTATCAATGTGTGTCTGACCATAGTCTCCCTCACATGATGGACAAAAGTAGTAACAAGCCTACAGATATGTAGTTTAGGAACAAACAGACGAATGTGAAAACCTCCTTCTTTTTAAACAGGAAAAAAAAAATCCACTGAATGTCACTGTATACTATTTGCTGCATCCAGCTGCACATATGCTTCCATCCAATTTGCTATTTTAACCCTTTCAATTCTGTTACATCCAGACTAAGAAGCGTTAGCATTGAAGCTGCTGACCACACTTCAACTGGGAGAAAGGTGGCGTCTGCAGTGGAGTTATGTGACTGTCCCCCAGGGTATGATGGTACCTCATGTGAGGTGAGTATCATGATGCAGTCTAGATCAATTGTGCTAGTACTGTGGGAGTAGAAGCAAACAGTGACCCTGTGTTGGCAGAATATAGTAAGAGAGCTGTGCATTTACAGACTCACAGAACGGTCAGGGTTGGAAGGCACCTCTGGAGATCATTTAGTCCAACCCCCTGCCAAAGCAGCTTCGCCTGGTAAAGCAGGTTCACCTGCAGCAGGTTGCACGGAATTGCGTCCAGGCGGATTTTTACTGTCTCCAGAGAGGAGACTGCACAGCCCCTCTGGGCAGCCTGTGCCAGGGCTCTGTCACGCTCAAAGTAAAGAAGTTTTTCCTCATATTCAGATGGAACTGCCTGTTAGGAATTTGGTATAGCCTGTCTAGTTACCTTTATTTCTAGGTGGTGGTTCATTATATTTGTTAATATTTAAAATACAAAGTTTTACACCTCTGTGGTGATTTCTAAGTTATGAAAAGACATTTCTCTTAATAAAAAGAAAATTAAACCGGTGTTGTAGTCTTCAGCCAACTGATATTACAAATGAATTAAAATACCACAACTGGAAGGAAAATGGCAGTTACCTGACCTGTGCACAACAAACCCAGATCAAATTGTCTGAGTTAACGTGGTTGAGTTTCCTCTTTTGTTTTCCCAGGGCTTTGCCATTTGCCTTGGAGTCTTTGAGGATTGTATGTGTGTTCTTGTGGGGATTGTTTGATTTTAGTTTGGTCCTGTTACAGATAATAACATAGACACATGCTCAGAAAATACCCGCTTTTCTAACAAATTCGTTAGTTCACATAGAATGTGTCCATACAAGTATACATATAATTAACTATCTCACATGGCCATAGCTTGGGGTAAATAGAAGCCAAAAAAAAATTCTTCAGAGGCTTTGCCTTTAAGGAAATAGTTTCAAACACCAAGATGCTCTGCTTCACAAAACTACAAACAATATGCCATTTACACAAGCACTCTAGGCATTTGCTTGTCAACTCTCTTTTCCTTTAACGTTTTCCATGCTTATATGTGATATTTAGGGCTTAGAGTCTAGTTTCATGCCAAATGTGGTTGCTTGTTACTGGGGCTAGATAAACTAATGTAGAAAGAAGGCCAGAAGGGATTAATGGATATTCCTATCACTTCCAAAATGGTACAGACAGAAAAAAGAAGAGAAAAAAAAGAAGAAAAAAAGGAGAATATTGCCTACCTTGGCTGAGAAATAATTTTGAACTCTGACCATTGTCTGTCCAATGATTTGAAGAAAAAAGCTGAATGAACTGTCATTATGCTTCACACTTTTTTTTCCTTGTCCGTTTTTTCTCTTAATTCTGATTTGGCTGTGATTTCCCAGAAAGTAGTTGGAAAGGCCCTGACCACAGATGTTTCAGTATCTGCTTCTGTTGTAGAAGCTGAAAGGTAGAATTCCTGCCTTGATGTTCCTGAAATTCTCTGTCCAGCGTTGTGTCCTTCAACACTAAACCTTCCCTCCTTTTCAAAGCAGTCCGTGAAATCTGCTACATACTTAAGATCATATTCCACAACAGAGAGTACATATATAGGTAGCTGCAAATTTAAAGTCTCTGTGCATACTAGATGGCGTGGACATGCTTTGACTCCTGCCCTTGCTGAGTGCTAACCACAGACCTATGGAAATAAACCATAGTGTAGTCCCTACCTGTATGTTGGTTTTCCTCCCAAGACTGAAGGACAAGTAGGTATGACAGACTTCTGCATGAGCGTGCTTTTCCTGTGTCCCTTCACTGAATTTCAGAGCATTTCAGACAGCTCAGAAATGGCATTTGACAAAGCTGACCTATCTCACAATAACAATGACAGAGTTACAAGCTTTAGTTTCCATGCCTTTATTCAGTGAATTCATATCTCGTTAGTCTTTTGTAGCAGAGGTTCGGCATAGGATATGCATTGTACAGTTCTGCTTGATAGAAAAAAAAGGGGAAGTATTTTGGTGTTTTGAATAGATGGTTGTGCTTTTTTATAACAAGAAGCAAGAAAAAACAAATAGTGATGTTTTAGATTTCTAGATAAACTAGCAGTTGAGAAAGTATGGAAATATAAATTGAAAATTTGGAATATTTTAGAATACCGTGTTTGTTTCTTCTGAATATTTGGACCTTGTCCAACACTTTGCTTCTTCCAGTTTCAACCTAGCAGAGTTACATTTTTATTGATTTTGTGCAGGTTTTCAGTTTCATTTTCTCTTCTTCCTTTAATTTAATATACGTGTTTCTTTCCTGCATAATGATGTTGTGGTACCTGGCATCAACACTGCAGCACCAAACCCAGCCTTTATTTACTTATTTTCTTGCTGTGAATGTTTTGGCATGATCAGTCTTCAGAAGACAGCCAATCCCATTTAAAATATTCTGTCTCTTGTGAGATTGCTCCATTACGCAAATTTGGAATTAATTTTCTACAAGATTCTGGTCAAAGCAAATTGGTATGTATTTGCTAGTACATCTGAGAAATGAACACAGAATTGCATGAGCATAGGTAGAACAAATAAAATTTTAAATTTCAAATACCAGTTGGACTCATTTGCGATAGTTACTTTGCTCTGCTCATGTGACTCTTCTGGCCTTTATTCTTCAACATCTTCACACCTAATTGCTCTTCTCCACCAGATTTGTTCCCTTTAGATCTACTCTTTTACTTCCATTGTGAAATAAGTTGTGTTTTAACTTGTATCACTATGATGGTCAAGGATTTTCCTGACTTTTGAACGTTAAATTATTTCTTTTCTTAAGATCCCAATCTTTAATCTTTTACTTTATTTCTGTTCTATGTTTTGCTCTTGATATTCCATGTCTAAGCCCTTAGAATTAGTGACTTTTGGAGCCTTATCTTGTGCAGTATCATGTATATCTATGTGCAAGATCATTCTTTTCAGAATCACTGATAGAGGAAAAGGATTTATGGATTTATACAGAAACAGCTTAGATAGTTGCATGTTATGCCACAGGAAAAGAAAAGGGGGTGGTGGAATTTATTTTAACCTGTTTTGTTGTTTGGGGTTTTTTTTATAACTGAATTTTAATTTTTAGTGTTTATGGGTTTTGTTAGGAATGCGTAACCAAGAATGAAAGGAAGGAAAGATAAGGATAATGTCTCCGATTTTGAAAATATTTTTTAAAGAATCATTTCAATTCATCTTCATAGTACTTCATGTTTTGCAGGAGAAAGACAAGAAGGGACATAATCTTTATTTTTATAAAAAAGAATTTTCTTGTAACCTTTTTGGACAGTGTGTGTGAAGGGGAAGGGATTTTCTTTACTAAATTATACTTTTCGTATTCTACCACAACAAAACTTTCTTTTTGTATTAGCCAGGTGCTTTTGAAGGTCAACATTCATCATGCACTTTTTTATATTATGCAAAAACCTTGGATCACATGAGCAGTCTTGTTGAGGAGAGATACTTTGCAAAAACTATGAAGCCATTTGTGAGATACATAGTAAGGAAGATTGCTGCCTGACATCTTATTATGAAGAAATGGAATAGCTGAATTTTCATTGATGAATCGCAGTTGTACAATGTCACCATTCCTAAGAAAAAACTGGCCATGCATTTAATATTAATCTGAATTTAACATTTAAAAAAATAAAAAAAAAATAGAGCACATTCTTAAAGGGAAATGAGTATATATTTAGGAAGCACAATATGTAAATAAAAGGGTGGCTTTGTTTTCAGCCTGTGCTTTATTTCAGTATACCTTGGTTTTGAATCCAAACAACAAAGACTAAATGGTATTTTAATTGCTCTTCACTGCTGAACTTCTCAGAAAAGGTTTTTGTTGCTTTGGGTTTTTCTTTCTTCCTTCTCTCTCCTTCAGTATTTTGCCTTCTGGCTATTTTTCAATCAGTACCTCTTGCTTTGATGCTGTCATATTTCAGTTCTTCATTTCTCTGCCTTATTTTACCATTTCAGAAGAATGATCAAGTTAAGGCTTCCTCTAATGTCACACTTTCCAGTAAGGCTAAGGTCAGTGCAAAGCCATAGCACCTGGAAGATCAACTTTCTAGAGAAATGTTGGTGTTTTTCTTAATTTGACAAGTATGGTTTTGTGTGTGCAAGTATCAAATTCGACAATATTTTTAAAATTCCATTCCTTTCTTTGTTTAAGTGAGAGTTTAACTTTTAATCTGATTTATCTTGCAGTCTTGCTGGCCTCAACACAGGCGCGTGAATGGCACGATTTTTGGTGGAGTCTGTGCGCCATGTACATGCTTTGGTCATGCAGAATCATGTGATGATATCACAGGAGAATGCCTGGTAGGTGTCACTACAGGGAACATGATGGACATGGCCAACCTGCTCAATACACCTGTGTGATTGAATTAATGACCTCTCAGACATAAACTACTCAAGGGAAAAAAAAAACAGTGACCAACAGAAGAGATCTTTATGTTGCTTTAAGCTACAGATACCCTCATCTCAAGATATGGTATCTTCTACAGTTAAACATAAGGAATTTTTTAATTCACATAGGATTTATGTTGTAAAATAGAATCAATAGTATAGAGTATGGCATGCAGAAAACAGAAAATATATCAGCATTCTTCCATGCAAGATTTATATCCCCCTCCCATCTGTCTCCTGCAGCGTTTTCAATTTATAGTGTCTACCAGGTAACTTTTAAAATTCTGTTCTAGTATGACAAGAAGATATTGTTAATGGCTTCCTTCATTTAAATTCCTACTAAACCTTGAAGAAACATTTAAATTGTAGTTTAAAAAACTAATAAAAGCAAATGATTTGGGCTACTTCAATTTTTTTTGCTTGTAGGCTATGGAGATTTTATGTAGTAAGCTACTAATTCAGCAATTAAATCCATGATATTATCCATAGCAAGCCTACCAGCACACCACTATTTCCAGTCCATTCAGTAGCCTTTTGGAATGGGTGAATTATACTGAATAGACTGTTCTGATTAACTCAAGGGCATTTTTAGTTTTATATTGTCTGACATGGCATGAAGCTTGAAACAACATGTCTCATTTCATTAGTCTTGCAGAAACACAAATTGAGCCTGTGCCAGTTTAGTGGGATATCATCCACTCATATCCCTGCAGAATTTCAAGCAGACTCTGTATTGTGCATCTTTCTAAATGTTCCCTTTAATTTCCTTAAGAAAAAGCTGCTGGGAAAAATCCAAAATTAAAATTCAGGCTTTTTTCAATGTAATTTGGCACTTAGAATTATCACTGTTCTTCCTGTTTTGCCCATACAAGTTGTTTAATTGCACTGCAGTGCAAAACAAGATATCCTTAATGTGTGGATCAGTGAATTTTTCAGATTGCTTTTTCATGAGTAGAAGCTTAAAAATGATTATCAATTTAATTATACTGTAAGCCTTAAAGAAGTACCTAGGATGAAAAGTATGTATGATATGACAGTCAGATTTTGAATCTTTCAGTTATGTGCAATGATTATGTTTATCACTAGGATAGTAAGAATTTGTGTTTCTCAACAACGGTAAAATTTCTTGCGTTAATGACTGTAGCCTCCAGCTATGAAGTCTATAACATCAGTGTGGGATAAAAACAATTAACAGAGAAAAAAAAAAGGGAAAGGAGAGTTATAGCCGAGTATATCGTAACTATTGACTATTTTGCTTAGGGGTGCATAGCTAGATGTGAGTTCTGAGGTAGCTTGCTTCTGCGTCTTCAAGTTTTACCCCTTGCACAAGTTCGCTGTTTATTTTTGTCTGTAGCGCCAGTCTGGATATGAGAGAAGGCATGCTATAGCACTTTTGCACTTTTCAGCCAATGTGAACCATTGACTGAGACAGTAGAGCTCCCTCTTCTGCTATGTCAAGGATGCTGCTGTAAAGATAATGCAGCACTGTCAAGGAAGTGGAAAATAGCCAGTTGAAAATGTACTTTAATCTATATGTATTATCAAGCATTCTGTATTTTATGTGTTCTGTCTGAGGTTATACTAGATCGTGCTATAAAGGAGAGGCGCACAGGGAGCTTAAAATCAGTTCTGGATTTTCTTGCAGCTTACTTTGAAAACACTGTAAGTGAAGTTAGATTGGTTACTATCCATGCAGGCTATTAAATGCTGCTGTTCAATTTGGATCATAAGCCTTTTGAAGTGAAAGAGAGAGAAGTCTGAATGCTGAAAAAGAGAAATGTTTCACATCAAAAGCATTCTTTCTATTGAGGTTTACACAGCCTTTTGGCCTCATTATTATTCATGGTGTTTTTTCAGTAATACAACAGACAATTTAGGCACCTAATTTACTGATATGATACTTCTCTTTGCTCTTCCTTAGCTTTGAAATGTAGTTGAAAAGAAGCTGAAATACGGTTTTGACTTATGATAAAAGCTGAAATCATCTGCTTTGACATAGGCCTGTATAAAAAGCTCATTTTAACGCATATCTTTGCAGTAACCTGCAAAGCCATTTGATCCTCACAGCAACTGCATAGAGCTGCATGATACATCATTCTCGTTACCCATTGTGGTGTACATAACTGCTTTGGTACACAGGACAAGTTGTAACATTCGGAAATGCTGTTTTGTAGTGTTGCGCACACACATTTACAGTAGTTCTAGGAAGTTGGTTAAACCTAAACCATGTGAAAAGCAAACACATTTAAAGGTGTTTCATTCATTACAGGATACTATGTTCCTATTAGTAAGCCAAGAGAAAGCAGGTCTTTCTCCCCTAGAATATGCTCAAGTTACTAAGTGGGCAGTTCCCAGTAGCATCCATTTTGCATTTTATTCATTTGTGTGTAAATGGCATACACCATGTAGATTGAGGCCCAGGTCAGGGCTAGTGGACATGTACTTTAGACAGTGTTCATCACACAAGCAACTAAGTGTCTTCATCCATCTTTATATACATAATAACAATATGATACATCCTAAGCTAAATGCAGTATAGGCCATACCACAGGTGAAAATTATGTAAAGCCTCTGCAACATCCTGCTTGCATTTGTAGCACCAAGAGAGGGAATTGTCCATGTAATCTTGACATTACAGTAGTTTGAAAATGCCAGAAGAGCATGTTCATGCTTCTAAAGTCGTAATACCATTCTCTGGTTTAGGCGGCTAGGGAATGTACTAAAATCAGCACCCAGGCTTACCCTTTTGCTTTCTTTAACTAGCTCTAAACTAGCAGCTTTCCTGGCTGTGTCTGTGACAGACATCCTGGGGAAAGGCAGCAGCATGCCAAAGACACTATCGTGGACTCAGTCATACTTCCTGATGGAAGTTTTATTTCCATCACTAGCCTTCTATTCAGACTGTTTCTTTCCCTATTCATATACAATCAGCTGCATATGCAGCTAAGCAGGATTGTTTTCACTGTGAATTTAGGGTTCCCTGATACTGGGTATAAAGATATTAATTTGGTTTCTTCCAAGGGAGGAGAGCTGCCTCGGTAGAAAATGGTGGAAAACACTCCGGGACATCAGCAATAAAGTCTTTGGGTAATAAGGTCCAAGTCACATACAAAATTTTGGACAAAAGTAGATTTCACAGTCTTACTTACTCAGAGGTTGTCTAAGTGAAGTTTAATAGTGTTTGGAGATAAAAGAAGTCCAGAAAATCGATGCATTCAAAATAGCTTGAGATCCAGTACCTGAAATTTGAAAGCTTAAATATATGGGCCTAGAATCTTTCCTGGCCACAAAGTCTATGGATCTATGGAACAAGATATTGATGTTACCAAAGCCACTAAATCAATGTGTTGGAACAAGCTATACCCAGTCTCATGACACACAAAAAAATAATTAAATGTTCCTAAGAACATGAAATTAAGATTTCACAGGTTTAAGCAAGTTTTACGGAAATAATCTCAATATAATTAGACATTACGTAAACTAGATGATGCTCTAAACCATTGCTGTACATTTGGCAAGTTTCAAACTGAGATTCAACCAATTAATACCAAGAAAACACAAATTTTTCATGAGTATTGATAATATCTTTAAAAGGGCTAATAACTCATCTACTTAAGTACTTAAAGTGATCTATGAATTTGGCAAAATTGTATAAAATTTAATGCATCACTGAAGAGACTAGGCAAATTACGTCACATTTACCTGCTACATAATCCTTGTTCTTGTCCTGCAAAATCAAGACTGGCTCAGGAAAAAAAGTATAGGGCAACACAAGACTGTTGTTTCTGAGCTAAACTTGAACATAATCACAATGCAATGTATGCTTAGATATCGGTACTGTATGTGTGGGGTTCTTTTTTGTTTTCAAATTTATTGATTCATGGTGATGAAGTTAGCAGTTACAGAGATCTGGATTGAGGAGAATTAGACTCAGTACGTGGCAATGACTGCCATTAGAGTTTCAGAAAATAATTAATCAAAGAGAAGAAGGTCAGCTCTTTTTAACATTAATTTTTGCTACAAGATGGAAGGGTTTGGGTTTTTTACTTTAAAAAAGCAGAAGCTGCATATGCCACTGTGTAAAAGATGTGTAGCTTTAAAATAGTGTGCTAGCTTCTCTTGCTTTAATAACATCCTTGACATATAAGCTGTTCATATTCTTCAAAAACATTAAGATATGTCTGAAGATATTTAAAGCTAAACTTCACACAAAGGAAGAATCCATTATTTTTCATAAAAAGTACAAATAATTTGACATGATGCCTTAAAAAAAAGTTGAATTGCAAAGGATTTTTCTTTTGAAACACTTAAATTATTTTTGTCGCATCTTCTTTTAAAAGCATATCTTAATGTTCCCAGCTACTTTTTCAGTATGGCTGATAGATTTGTTTTGAATGACAGCACTTGAAGTAACAATCAAATGGACTTAAATGACCTAATGAAGTAGAATTTAACCCAGCTGACTGTTCTAAAGCCATAATTTTATTAGACTTAGAGTCTCAATAGCTGGTATTAACTCACAATCTACTAAATATTTGAAAATATAATATTGTGACTAACGCTTTCATTTCAAAGATATGCTGATTTTGTACACCAGCAATAATAATAATGCGCCCTTTAAAACAGCAAACAGCATTTCTGGAGACAGATGCTTTTGACTCCAGTGCACTCATGACTGAAAAGAGTATTGTACTTTTTCAGCTGCCCAGATGTATGGTACTTGCAAAAAAAAGGTCATACAAATAATTTCAGTCCTGGAAAGTCATGAAGGAGAAATCGGTGTTCCTTAGAATAGTGCCATTTATTGAGGATACATTATGTCTTTCAGATGTGAGGCTGTTAAATACCAGTCAGTACCATATGCATTACATTAAAATGAGAAAACAATTTTCAAGTGTTCTTAAAAATATTTGAAATTAAAACGTAAGTTTGGAAATACCTACACAAACCCTCAAGAGTTCCTAAGCAGTAGCTTGGGTGAAACAGATTCTAGATTTGATCTAGCCCATTGTCTAAATAGTCTAAAGCAGATCAAAACATACCCCATTAAGTAAAGATAAGGTAAAGTTCTGCAGTTAAATATTCTTTTTGTGTTACATAAAGAAAAATTATCCAAAAGAACACAAGTACCTGGCACATACAAAGAACTGATTAAGATAGCTAATCTCTAGAACTGTTTCTTAACCAGCAGCAGAAAATTAGAACTGCAGACCTCTTATAGTCCTGTTGAGAAAATGGGCTAGGTGAATGACTTTCAAGGACTTGCCATATATAAGTTCTCTAATTATGAGTTTGTACTTTTTGTCTTCTGTTTAGGACTGCAAACACAACACAGGTGGTTCATATTGTGATAGATGTCTTCCTGGCTTCTACGGTAATCCTACTAAAGGGACAGCTGAAGACTGTCAGTTGTGTGCTTGCCCCCTAAATATACCTTCTAATAAGTAAGATATATATTTATTGCATATTACGTTTTTTCACTCAGTAAATTGCCTAACTTTTTATTTTATGCTTTTGCACATACGCTTGAGATTCTTTGTATTTTAATCAAAATATATTCTACAATATAAGCTTTTATTCTCTTTTTACAATTGTACAGAGAGACAAAGATCAAGGCAAAAACTGAATGAGGCTAGGCTAGAAAGACCAGCACAGAATTTGGATGAATGCTATTTGAATCGATAGCTAATGTTTGGTTTTCTGTCCTTTAAGAGTAGGTTTTTCTAGTTTTAAAGCTGAATTTCCAGATTCTATGTGTGGGGTTTTTTAATAATTGAATTTTAAATTTATTTTTGTTAATTAGATAAAATAGTGATTTCTTTTGCTTTTAATTTTCCTTTTCTTCCAGTCAACCCACTTGTATGTATTATTTGCTACCTATAATATAATAGACTAAGTGGCTTGTAAATTTTTCATTGGTTTTGTCCCAACCAGTACCTGGAAAATGAACAATACCAAAATCATTTAATGTGGTGTAGTTGAAGAAAACTGTTCTGAATCTTGTCTGGTTAGTTTTCTTGTACATACTTCAAAACAGAAATTATGTGTGTCCATTTGTTTTAGCACATTTGGTCTATGACATCCAGTATGTCTTCAGAGAAAAGGAGCCCTGGTGCAAGTAGCACATGTCCAGATTACACAGAAAAGCTACTGTGGTGCAACACGTACAGTAATTATTCAGGCAGATCAGGAACTGTTGAGTATGTGTCTGACATGTTTGCAGTAGTAACTAATGCTTGCCCAAATTCCAGTCACCAATTGGATGTGGCACCCATCTGAAAAGAATCACTGTTAGTCAATGTAAGCACTTCAGGATTGTGGGTTTGTACTGGAAGATTATAATCCGTGCACAGGAGTTGCCCCATCCCGAACTCTTCACACAGTTTAAAAGTTTTAAGTGGCTATAGAGGCTGATAAATCCACTGGAGTGAATATTTTTTTCCCCCTCCATTCAGCCCTGCATCTTCTGTCTCACCACATTTTTCCCAAAACAGAAGTTGGATTCTGTCAATGAAATGCACTTTATTATTTAAGAGTATAAAGAGTACTTCTTAAAGTTTACAGGGCAAAATGCATGGCTACCACCTGCACAGAGAGGGACCTCTGCAAGATGCAAGTAAATAAGAGAACAGCATCTAAATGGCTGTGTGGCAACCATAAGGCACAGATGAACAAGATTTTGCTCTCAAGTAGCTCAGGCTAATGCTGTTGCCTACAGTGGCATTGTGTCTTACTAAAATTCCACTGATCAGTGCAGGAATAATCTAAGCACTCATCAGCAGAAATTCTAGGGGACCGTAGAATAGAAGCCTGCATTCCTGTTAGCACAGCTCTTTAGATGGTTTTATTAGATATACATGGCTTTATTATGTCTGCTGTTCAGGCATGGTTCCTCTGATGTCCTCATTGCTTTTGTGTACTTAGTATTTCCTTGCATAGTTAATTAATTATCTTTCTTTTGTTTGAGAACACTGTACTGACAAAGCAGGGAAAACACTATCACATTTATATCTTGTGCAGATGTGCAACAAACCAAGTCAAATAGATTAAATTTAGATTTTATTGGCAAAATGCCTGGAGACCTCTATTATGTATTCATCAGAGTTCTGGCTGCTTTACTTTTCTTTTTTTGATGTTGAACAAGAGAATCCCCTCTTTAATATTTAGTTTTCTTGAAAAACAGAGGTACAAAACAAACAGAATATAAGTATTTTTGAACTGTGAAACTGTAGGAGTCCTGAATCCTACAAAGTTTAACCCTGCATTAGAATTGTGCCATAGCTTCCTGTTTCTAAAATGGGCAAAAGCACAACTGTGAACAACATCCTCAAGCTTTGTAGAACTCATTGTAAGGTTTAAGCTCACATGACTTTACAGTTCTAGACCAATTATAAAATTTGCTTATAAGGAGAAAAAAAGAGGTTGTTAAAGATTTAATGTGTTACCTGAAGGCTGTAAAAATACTTGGGTTTCTTTCTTTCTTAGCTGGCAGTGAGTTTGGTATGCTAGGGATAATATCTGTAAACAATTCAGATTCCTTCTCATGAATAAAAAAATGTTACCAATCTCATGTCACTGTACAGGTGTAGTATGTATCAAGTTATTTCTGAATAACCTAACAAGTGACTGATTTATGTACAAACTATTATCAGTAGCTGTATATGGATCGCAATTCCTGTAGCATTTAATTCCTAATGTGGCATGACAGGGCATCTGAAGGTCTCTAAGCTTCATACGAAGTTCCTGGTGCATAGAGAATATTGTCCATGTAATGAACCTTTGAGATATGTTTTTATTAAGAAATTACTTTTGTCTTTTATGGCAGTGTCGTATTTATTTATGGTGTTTATAATGCTTCCCATCACTCACAGTACCTGAGTCTTCCTCTTTGCAATGCCACATAAGGTGGAGAACTGTTCTATCCATTTTAGAAATCAGGTGGTGAAGGTGGTATCCTAAGCTGATTTAACTGCTGCTCATTCCTTCTCCTGTTCCCTAATCGCAGCAGTTTCGATATACAATCATTGGAGCCAACCATAAAACTGCCTTCTGAAATACAACAGCATTAAGTGACTTGCTATGTCAGAAAAGAACACTTGGCCAAAACAGGAAACTAAAATTGTCTAAGCTTATTTTCTAGATCCTGGGTTATATTTTCCTCTTCTTGCATATATCTTCATATTTGTACTCGCATGATGCAAATGACATCCATACCTGTATTATAAATGGCATATGTAATGCATGCTTGACTTCTTCAGCTTATCTCATTAACACATCACCCTTACAAACTGTTCTAACATTCTTAGTCTTTAAGGAACTTCAAATAAACTTCTTTTTTCCCATGGAAATTATCAGACACACTATACATAATTCTTTCTGCTAAATGTAAATGTCTGGGATAATTACTGCTTTTCTCTTGAAGTGATGATAAATTTAATATGGGTAATGAAGACCCTGACAGGAATGTTTTATCACTGGAAATGAGAGAGAGAAGATATCTTGCTGAGCCTGGGAAGGTCATAATTAAGCTTGTAGCATATGAACTAGGAATTTCTGTTTTTCTCACAATTTTAATATTTTGTTCGAGAATTAAGTAAAATCACAAACTTTCTCCTAAGAGGTGTTTTCTATAACATACTTGTAAGCCTTAAGGAAGCCCTGTCTCCCAACATAGACCTATCACATATATACCCATACTTGTGCCATATCCTGATTGGTAATAACATTGCTACCTTATGTAAAAGCTGAAAAGTGGTGACGGAATCAAGAGCGACTAAGATTTTTTTGAAGCTTGTTTTGACAGAACAATGCACACTGTTCATTAGTATTTATCACTAGTGAGTAAGGAGATTCTAAATAACCAGGAAGATAAACTCTTCTTTTCTCACCCTACTATCATGTATTTCCTTTATAATATGCAGAATTTCTCAGTATATTAATGTTTAGTGTTAAGATGTGGACTAACTATTAAGTCAGAGAAGGAATCAAAGGATGCTAGGGCTGAGCATAACCCTTAAAACATGGAAATTCTACTATTGATTATTATTGCTTAGTAATAATACATACTTCGTTATTATTATTATTATCATCATCTTTAAAGTTTATGAAGTTGACCTCAGAGCTCTTGATGGAACTGTGCACAGTCAATCTTGTTCAATGCTATAATGAGCTGTGATAGCATCTCCACAAAGCTTCCCACATAACTCTCAAAAGAGTGAGGCTGGGACTGACAAGCAGGATCTTATTTGCAATAAGTCAGGTGCTGCTGATTAGATTCAGTGATAATGTGTGCCTCAGTTGAAAATTGCTTTCATTGCTATTTAAAAATAGAATGAACAGTTATTGTTTCTTCAACTGGCTCCTTCGTACATTTGTGAATCTATTGTTAATTGAATGACATTGCAAAATAGCATGAATGTAATCTTTATGGGAAAGAGGAAAATCCCAATACCTGTCTATATTTACTGCACCTGACTGTATTTATAAATGGAAATCACCTGTAACAGAAACATTAAAGACTAACTGAGGTCAGGTCACAGGATGGATGACTCCTGACAAGTAGGGTCCAGTCACCAGCAGGTAATCATGTTACTTGATCCTTATTAGCTTTTCTGTCTTCTGTGGGCCTGTTATTTTCCAGAAACTTTCACTGTATCTCTTATTTTAATTTATCTGAGGTCATATTATGCCTATTTTTTAATATTGTAGCATCAACTTTTAGCTTGAATATACCTTACTTCTGATGTCTTTGTTAGAGTGATTATATTCCTTAACTTCTGTTTTCCTAGGATACAAAACATAAGTTTAGTGTCTTCTTTCAGATAGGCACTTTGTTGTCCTGTTGTGCGTAGTGACCCTGCTATGCACCTGCTCCCAGTCTTTTTCTTTTTTTCCCCTTTTCTATTTTTCTATTTGATTGACCAGAATTGATTACCATTATTCAGATGAGGCCTTATAAAGGTGCTTTTATGTCTCTGTCTCTAATAGTCATTCCAGAATGATAGAACAGGCTGCCTTTTCTTCTGTGCAGTGTCTCTTGAAGTGTCAGGAGGTTTCCTCACAGAATTATGTTAAGGGAGAAAGATTAAAGAAAGCAAAATGTTAAACAGTGAAGGAGTACAGTTCAGAATTAAACATAGATCTCAAGAGGTGGAGCTTGCAAATGCCTACAGTATCCTTATTTATTTAAAAAAAAAAACCAAACAAACCAACCAACAGCTAAAAATAAGTAGAACATAGCAAAGAGGTAAAGCTTTCTACTCTGCAAGCTATTCTTAAACTTCAGTGCACCAGTCTGGCCTGTTGCTTGAGGTCGCTGGCACTCAGTTTACCCAAATGCACTCTCTGGGAAGCTGCACCAGATATTTCCCTTTTTTGCCCCTCCTCTTTCTTATTCATTGGGTTCCTCTCCCAGCCAATTACACACAAAGTTAACTGAGCTTTCAAATCAGTTGTCCTTCAGAAAGATTTATATAGAGGCCATGTTATGGCATAGATTGTTTTGCCAGGCCCTCAGGGGCACAAACAAACAGCTGTACATTCCTGCCTTTTTAATGGTATCCAGACCACTCAGTGGCAGGCTCAAGTCCCGTAATAACAGGCTATTGGGATGCTGCCATCCGTTACTTTATATTCAGTGTCACAGAAATAGCAGAGTCATTCCAAATTCAATGTGCTGGAGTTAAACTTAAGCCCCGTGTCCTAGACCAGAGTCACTTTTCTTGGGCACTGTTTTGCAAATTAACCATCTCTGAAGGGAGAAGAGAGCTATGCTGCTAACCATCTTTTCTTTATGTTTCTTCCTTGTCCCTCTTCTTACCCAATATCAACAACACAGCTTTAGCCCGACGTGCCACTTTGACCAAAGTCGTGGATTAATATGCGATGAATGCCCCGTTGGGTATGTGGGACCACGCTGTGAAAGGTAAGCAAGCACCATGCTTTTAACCGTATGAGATCTGAAACAAAATATTGATCACATGGAACTGTTCTTTTTATTACTTCCCCGTCCCCATTCCTGTGTTCTGAAACTTGCTGAACAAATTCTTGTGCACCTTCCTCTGATACTGTGTCCATGAATTTGTATATTTCTTGTGCTTAAAGCTTCCAAGAAGCATTTACTGAGAAGTAAGAGGCCTTTTAAAACAGATTTTTCTAGCTCTACTGGGTTTTTTATATTTTTTTCTCTTTTGTCATTTGAATGTTTAGAGCTTGGTGAATCAAATATGCAATAAATTACTGATGCCTCTTTTCAGAGAAGTTAATATGCAGTGAAAATACAGCTCTTCTAATAAGTTATTTGTTGATTATAATTATTTTTTATAAGAATATGTTTTTTGTTGCTTCTAGTTTCCCATTTCAGTCTTTATTTAGCAAGTAAAACAAGCAGGCTTTAATGACAGAAAAGGTAATTCTGCTTTGTCAAATTTATAGAAGAGCTCAATATATATTTCCTACACTTATTACTACCTATAGAAAAGAAAAAAAAAATGTCTAGTCTGTCTTTGGCTGTGACAGGTCTGAGTGACATGTTGTACTGAGAGAGAATGTTCTCTCCCCTTCTTATATCCTGTTATTCTGAAAGGATCGCATGGATAATTTAAATGAAACAGAAGGCTAGTGTGAGTGCTGGTGCTAAGCTCCTAGGAACCCCCTTCCACAGGAGGTGAGATTGCATAGGCAAGGGATATCACTACTGTGTCTGCACGCCTTTGGTCCCTTGGGATTTCACATAGATGGAACAACTAGCAAGTGCAGTTAGTGTGCCAGGGGAGCTCTGCTAGTTGTTTGGAGGTCGCAATGAATCAGCGTTGTCTTTGGCTCTGTGATCCCAGTCCTCTGTGACCCTGCAAATGACACCTTTTTAAGAGGGCCTTGGGGAGCCAGATAACAGTCTTAACACCTGGCTAAAGAGTTATGGGGCATGAAAACATAGTGCTTCTGTTTCTTAGTAGGCTTTGGCCATTTGGCACTTCCATGAACTGCTTGCACCGTTTTCCAACGTAAACCCTGAAAAGAAGATAAGGCTTCTGAATGAAGATTTACAGTATTTGGGCTGGGATGAGGAAAAGTAGGAATGAACCAAGGGGAAGAACCAACCAGAAAAGCAGGATCCTGACCATACGCCGTGAATTGCCCCCTAGTCCTGTCTTTCCAATTTACGTTTACGACTACTTCCTTTTAAATCCCTGTTGTGCTATATCTGTCCTACAGTGAGAGTGCAGGCTGTCATCTGTTTCCACCCATCATCACTGAGTCCGCTCCTGCTGCGTGCTATTTCTGCCTGTCTTTTCCTGTCTGTCTTAGAAGTCATCACCTTCTTTCAGCTAGTGGGCTGTGAAGTTAATGACGGCAGGAATAAATCACATCAAGAGCACTTTGGTGGCAGTTTGTCAATGCGGGGTCATTGACAGCTTCCATTAGCAACAAGTGCTGTTTCTGAGTGGAGCACAGGCTGTAGATGCAGTAGGACAGAATCTGAATAAGTGGCAGGCTTGGAATTTAGCCAGCTTTCCTAAGGAAATGAGGCTAGTGCCATCTTTTTGTGCATGTCTGGCTGGCTGCCTGCAAAGAAATTGAACTTGTAGGTCAATTTCAACCAAATTTGACAGAAGGGTGGGAGGTCTCAAAGATAATAATTGTTCCTGAAGGTTTCATGAAAAGAAGTAGCTGAATAGAAGTTAATAAATCAGGACGTCTCATAGCTAAGGGGGAGGATACTGTGTGAACTCACACCTGATTAAACAGCAGAGAATACATGAGAGAGAGAGAATGAGAGAGATTATTAAATGTTCTGCCCATAAGAAAACTTTCACAGGGCAAGGAAAAAGTGCTGCTGTAGCCTGAGGGATTAGTCCCTGCTGAACAGCAACATCCAGCAGCAAATAATCAGCCCTTAGCCTCGTAACCATGAGATACAAATCCATTGGAAATTAGGCCGTTAATTCCAGTGCTTGTAAAACTATTTGCTTTTAATTGTAACAGGTTGCTTGGAAATGCCTGCAGTTGTCAATAATAATAAACAGGAGAAAGCATGTTGCCTTTTGCTATTAACAATGATTGTATAATTGCTAAAAGAGTTTACATGAAATTCTCATTCATTCTAGCAACTGCAAAGTGACATGTGATTTGAGCCACGTGATTCGTTTGCTGAACAGTCCTAAATTATCATGACATACCAAGTATCATGAAGTCAGCATATACAGTACTGTACATATATATATATACACACACACATACATCTGAGTTGTAAAATTTCAAAAAAAAATTGCTACTTCTCTCACTTGAACGCTTCAGAAAAATGTTACCAAAATTGCTCAATGTTCTGAGGAGTCCAGCTCATAACATCATCAAAATAATTACAGATATAAACTGTGTTGGGAGTTACCACATATCTATAATTGTAAAGAAAGCAGAGCTTCCTCGTTTTATCCTTTTCCCCCGCAAGTTAGACTGATGTTCTTTTGCTCACTGCTCGCTTTCCCAAGGGGTATGAGGTAGGACAGACAGTCTCCTAACTTCATAGAAAGGATGTGTGGGAATGTCAAAAAGTTGTTCTTTTAGCCCAGCACGTTTACAGGATGATGACACACATTTTCCAACTACACAGTCTCGTTAGAGACAATAGCACACAGTTTTGGGAAAAAGAAGGAAAATGGGTGAGCATTTAGCTTCTCCTGTAGCACTCCTTAATTTATGAGTATGGTTTCAGTGACCTTTTCTCCCTAAAAGGAGAGATGAGAGGTCACTGTAACTTAAGTGAGAAGTGTGGGCTGGGTCATGGTCCTTCCTTCCCTCCTCTCCCCGTTCTTCAGGTCTAGCGAGTCCCTTGGCTTCAACCTGCTGCTTCTTCTAGCTAATACAGTTCTTCCAGTGGTGCCAGAAGTACAAGTCTGTACTGCAGTGCTGATGGGAAAAGGGTCAAGCATTCAGGAGATTTGTTACAACAAATATGTTATGCAGGGTTGTTTACAGCTTGCAAAGGTAGGCACTCTGACATTAAAAAATGCAAGATTTGTGGTTGGTCATACAATAACATCTCTGTTGTGCACCTGAATTAAGATTTTCAACTGCATGTTCACAAGCTGTTTCTCCACAGGGCTTTATACATGTAAGTTTCAAAGCAACTGCAAAAACAGTATTTCCAGACTGTAAAGTGTTCAGATCTGAAGGCTAAATTAAATCTGTCTCAAGGGCTTTTTTTCTAGTAAATAAAAAGAAATGTATAAAATAAGCCTGTGTTTTTGTGCATATTTGTGTATATACGCAGCACCATATAGACTGCTATGAAGAAAATTAACTCCATCCCAGCCAGACCCAGTACGCATACCTACAAGTATATTTACATAGTAGCCCTGTGTTTGGCACTAGTTATGACAAATAAAAACGGTGTCACTAACAGATACACCTGCATTTGAATGTAAAGGTGGGTGTAGAGGAAGAAAGAAAAATATGGAAACAATCTTTCTTCGCTGCTGTTACTCCAGTTTTTTAATATTTTAATAACAGCTGTTCTGTTGTACTTAGCAGCCATTTATTTAGATATGGATTTTCTGTGATACATAAATGTAATTTTCCATGCCACATGTATTATTATTATTTTTTTAATATGAACCTTGCCATATATGTAATACTTCGAATCTGAGAAGAGTAGCTGAAGCAGAACTGTCCTTAAGGGAATAAAAATGGAACTGGTGAAAGTGGATTTTTAAATCTTCCCCTGCAACTTGAGAAGCAGGAGAAAAAGTGTTAAGAATTCACGCATAGATACATGCACGCAGTTTTCTCTTAAGCTTAACTGGTTTACCCCTTTTTTCAGGATCCTCTTGAATCTGGATTTGAGATTATATATGTATATAAGTAGAACACAGCTATGTGATGGTAGTGAGTTTTGCTAATTGTAATTAGCAAAGTCTAAACTGATGAGAATGCAAAGAGTTATCACGGTCTCCTGCTGTTAATAGAAGGAAATGATTAGTAGTGTATTTCTCACAAATCTTTCGAGCATTTTTTCTGTGAACCACTTGGTAAGTTTCTCTGAATGCTGTCAGATACATAACTAACACCTAAATGAAAGTGAAAGAGGAAAATGAATATGCATTAAAGTGAAGCCAAATAGATTAGTAGTACCAGAAGGTACAGATCAATGACAAATACGCCACTAATATGTGAGAAAGATCTCAGCAAAGAGGAGGGGTGAACTTCAGACATCATTTGTTTTAGGTAAAATAAAATAACTGCATAAATTATCAAGTCATGTTTTATCAAAGCCAAAGAATGCCTATTAATTGTTATGTGTATTAAGAGACATCCCTGGCCCTTGTAACTGAGAGATCATCACTGAAAAAAACCCAATTTATTTAGGAGAAAGTAAGTTAAAAATCAGTCTTTTGTGGTTGCTGAGATATCCTCCATCCAAGGAAAAAATATCCATTTCTTTGCAGGGCATACAAGGAGGTAAAGTATATGGCTATGTTCATGACAAGTTTTGAAAATAAAATGCCTGAATTATTCTAATGACAAGGTTTTGATGTCCTGTTGCTATGAGGAGTTATTTGTGAGAGATGGCTGTGCTAGAAGAGTAAAGCACAGTGAGCTAGATTGTGAAAATTTTAGTGATGTTCTTGCGTGCTTACATGGTTCCAAACCACTGGACTACTTATGTGTTACTCGTCTGTGATCTGCGTTGTGGGTGTTTTCAGAGACTGGAAAAAAACCTGCTTTGTGTAATATCTTACTACAAAATACTGTTCATTTAGGTCCGACTCTAATTTCCTCCCTAGTCTGTTTCCATTTTTATAATCTTTGTTAATGATATTGATTAATACTTAATGAATGTTTAGATGGCTTCATTTAGGATCCAGTTGGATGTTTCATGAGATTCTGGATGCAAGGAAAAGGATTAATTTGACAAGCATAAAGGGACAAGAGTGAAAGCATAGTGGAGCTCCGCATTCCTGTACTAGGATGGTATGCAAAATCCTTGCTCAACCATACCATCCAGTACTATTACAAAGTAGATAGGAAGTCTATGTACATTAGAACTGCATTCAAACCTGAAGTACTAGGAAACATTAATTTATGCCATGTGCTTGATGTACTTTCTGTTTTCTTTACACTAATTGGAATTAATCTGAGATGCACATGAATAACTTCATTAGCTGGAAGTGGGCAATTTTTCTTTTTCTTCACTATCTACAAGTTGCTCTTACTGTGAAGTGTGAGCAAATGTAATGGAAATGAAAAGCAGACCAGAATATAAATAGGAAATCGGCTGTGAGATGAGTAGAAATATGCTTTAAATATACACTCATGTTAGGTCAGATTCACTAACCTGTTTTACATGGTACTCACAGGAAATTGCTCATGGGCAAGGTGGAAAATAAGGTGATATTTTTAAACATCTCTGTTTAAATATGAAAGGTATAGTACACACCAACATAGTTCCTGTGATAATGAACAATCTTTTTGTTTCCTGCCTATACACAGAGTTATCAATCCATTAATTGAACAAATCTGACTTCAGTAGATCAGGGAGGTTCTTGTTAGGTAAATAAATTTATTTCTGTATTACTTTTTAAACCTGCTTTTCTAAACTAAACAAGTTTTTAAGGCAGAGGGAAAAAAATCATCAGGCTTGCTGGTAAATGAGTACAGAACATCTAGACATGATGTGCTGAAACACAAAGCCTATCTAACACTGACCAGAATTCCTTTTATGTGCCAACAGACAGATTTCTTACCATGCGATGTCTTGTCTTCAGTGCCAGTGACAAGATTTTTCTCCCACTGAAATCTAATTACTAGCAGAACTGGCAGGATTTCAGCTGGTACTGTACCTACAGTGTTATTAGAAGAAGGGAGAGAAAAAAAAGATGCCTAAGAAACACTGGAAATAAGATCAAATAATTTTTGATGATGAGTGAGGCAACAAAATTAATTATTTCTAATAAGAGGATTATTTAAGGGTTCTGACTGGTGATGTCTTTTACCTTAGGTGTGCAGAAGGCTATTTTGGACAACCTCTAATACCAGGGGGATCGTGCCAGCCATGCCAGTGTAATGACAACCTTGACTTCTCCATTCCTGGCAGCTGTGACAGCTTGTCTGGTGCTTGCCTGATATGTAAGCCTGGTACAACAGGCCAATATTGTGAGAGGTGTGCTGATGGATATTTTGGCGATGCTCTTGATGCAAGGAACTGTCAACGTAAGTCATGAACTTTTACTGCTACTGACATTATTGTTCAACTCTATAACCGTTTTCCTGAGAGGAAGACTGTGCCTCTCTGTGAGCAGGAGAATGATACGGTATACTTACACCTCTAATAATAACAATGTTTTATTTGCGTTTGCATCTGGAAAAGGAGGCATCGAACTAAATAGAAAGAGGAACCTATTAAAATACTTCCTATTGCAGTTGAAGCAGTAATGAAGCAATCATGGAAAAAAACTTGGGAGTGTGGAACATTGCATTGATGCAAAATGTTATACTAAATGTCAGATCTACAAAAATAAATACAAATAGATGGAAACTTAGTTCACTAAAACCACTATAAGCCATCCAGAGAAATCTCATTAACTAGTGCAATTGGTGCTGAAAGGAGGGAGTGAGGTTTCAGCTACTGTAGGATCCAACTCTGGCAGAACTTGTGACCTCCTTTCCACCTGTATGGCCTCAGTAAGTATTGGAAGCTGCTGCTTTCTACAGGGCCAGATTCTCCTGCAAAGCAGAGTCTAAAATCTGACAAATTTTCTAAGGTGCTCTGGAGGATGGTAGCTGGCATACAGCAAGCTACCACTTCTCAGCCTGGTGGTGGCATGTTGTTTACATATCAGCCCAGTTCATACTTCCTCATAGTGATGCAAAAAATTATTGAGCAGATGGAAGATTTGGTAGGAACAGGAGCTTTTGCTTCTGTAGGAGGCAGTGGCACTCTCTGGGCCATTGCTAGCATGATTCAGAATACAGCTATTAGGCAGAACAAGTGCTTTTAGTTTAAAAACATTCTTCACGTACCCTTCCACCCCATTTTGAGGAATGGAATATAGCAGGTTTCTGTCCTGAAAGAGCAGAGCATTTTCTTTCATTGTCGCAAGGATGTAATCCTTTTTGATTCATTGGAATAAGCTCAGAACAACTCCATTGAGTACAAAGGTGTTATATCGGAGTGAAATTATGCAAGTAAAAGAGTTGGGCCATGGTCTTACTGCTGTGTGTGCAGGAACACAGGGACCACTTCTGTAGTATGTGTTGAAAGCATGATAGTCTGAGCCGCTAACATCCATTTCCAGGATTTGCTCTATTAGTGATTTGCAGTTTGACAATGAGGATACTAAGTTCTGTTGAACTGCATGGGAGCCAGTGACATGCAGAGCATCACCAGGTTTCTCAGCTAAGGCTAATAAACACCGAAATATGTAAAGTCACAGATAACCATGAAGATGTATACCTGGGTAAGTGCTTTCTGTACTAACTTTATACAAAGCTGAATAAAAGTTGGACAATCGCATATATTCTCTGCACGAATTAACAGTTCATGATGGATGCTATCATATAAGTTAGGGTGTTAAGTGTGTAATGTGATTTAAAAAGAGGTGTGTTTCAAAAATCATAGCTTCCAGTAGCTTGTCACCATTCCTGAGGCATCTATAGGACTGTTGCTTTGAACATTTCTACAGTAGTGGCAGCTGCATGAGAAAGAAATGTAGTATGAGGAGAGTTCAGAAAACATACAATTAAAAAAAAAGTATTAAAAATAAATACATATTTAATGTACAATTACAAGCTTTGCTTTTGTTGTTAGTATCACTGACAAGAAGAGCCCCCTAATGTATGCATAGCCTTGTGCTCAGTTACCTTGTATTAATCTACTCTCTTTCATGTGGGTTTTCTTTTTTGCATATGACTTTTTATTTCCTTTGCAGACTTCCATGAAGTTTGCCCTGCAGCTACAATATCAGAGGGACTGTGCCTTTACTTTGTTGTTTTCAATTTCATTTCTTATTAAAAAGCCAAATCCAAGAGTATTGCAAAGCATGAATTTTGCTTTCAAATTACTGTTTGAAATGTCTTGTTCTTTCTCAGTACGCTGCTGCTGTCGTGTGCATTAACCGTTTCAAATAACAGTACAACTTCATATCACTATAGCATCTCTCAATTTCTTGGTGTATCTGTACAAAATCATAAATCTAAGAACAATGAGAGAATGTTCTAAGCTTATTTGATTTGATTCTAGTAGGTTGTTTTCTGGTGTGAAACAGCACAGTGTGCTGAAGCAAATACCTGGAGGTTGTGCTGATGGTAATAGAGCTAAATGACAAGAGATGAATTAAAGCAAATATTCAAGTGTGCCTATGTGCCCGTGCATAGGTACTACTGTTGGAGGAGAATAAGTATGTAGGCTGATTATAAATACATACTCATAAATATTTATACAAATCTAGAGAGAATGACCAGTGTAATTTTGGGAGAAAGTAAGACAAATTTCTCTGACAAGGCTGTATTGCATTATAGCAAGCATTTGGAGGTTTGGACAATAGCAAATTTTCCTAGTAGAGTTGGGTGAATGGGAAGGCTTTAGGTGAGACTAATGCAATTTATCAGATTGAGTAACAGTTTATTAGATGAATAGCCCTGACTGTATGTTTCTTCTGTGTGTATGTACTGCCAGAGCCAAGAAAAACAATCAAAGTCTCCAAATTCTGCCTTACCACTGCATTGCACTCAGTCATCCGTGGCTGAGTTAAGGGTACATGGTATGCTGTCTTTGGTACTAGACAACATAAATAGGACACTCATCTGTCTATAAAATCAGTCTAAATTATCTTTTTGATTCTTGTGGTATCATATGCCTGATAAGCAAAACAATTCAAATAAGTCTGATACTTTTTTTGAGGTCTGTATAGAAAGGTTGGTTAAATACTCAGTTTGTATTGGGAATTGGGTTTTGTTGAATCTGAGCTTTTGCATCATCTTTCACTGCTCACCATTTTAATTAGAAAGATACTCAAAACATATATGTGATACTCATCACTGTGTACAGTTTGGAGTGTTGGCAGTTTTAAAACATGAATGTTATAGTGAAGGAGAGGGCTGTATACAGGATGAAAGAGGTAAGTCATGGATTCAGTTAGTGTTAAAAAATGAAAGTAAAAGGAAATGAGAAGTGCTGTTAATTACAGCAAAAGTGTTTTTAAATCTTTACATTTTTAAAATATATTGCAAAACAGAAAGAAATAAAAACCTCTGACAGTGTTACCAGACTGATAGGAGAACCCAGCATATTTTTGTTACTTATTCCAATACATGAGACATCTTTGCAAACATTTGAGAAATAATGCCATGAACAGACTGGCAAGCCATAAAGTCAGTTTCATTTAAAAGAAGCAACTTCTGCAAAACACCTCAAAAGTGGGGAGAAACCCAAAAAAACATCCATTCAGTTAGAAATGAAAATTGTAAATTAGCAAGTCAAAGTAATGAGGAAGTTCCTGTTGTAACACTCTCTATATAGAAAAAATATAACTGCTTTGTCTCAAGTGGCACCTTGTGACATGCAGGTATTTGACCACCACATGTTCACTGTCTTAAAATGGAACTGTCAGTTTGAGGGCGGAAAAAAGCAACACATGCAGTCAGGGCACTGCAGGAAGGCAAAACATGGATTGGAGCCCTGGATAATCAGAAAACAGTAGTTCCATTTCATTGCCACTTTAAATAACTAAAAGAGCATCACAAAGAGTTAGGCTGGTCAGTTGGGCGATGTTTCTTCTGGGAACTGTTGCTGCTGCTGCTGAGACAGAGGTCTGAGGAGGTTACTGCTCCCGCCTGGAGGTCCCTGGGGGTAACCTTGTGCTGGGTCCTCAGCCTGACATTTCCTGCCTACTATCTGTTAACACAGACTGGACTCCAGAGCAGCAGGACCAGCATGTGGGGCTGTAACACTTCCACCTGCTGTAGCTACGTCCCGTACACACCCTGTGTAAGGGCCTGTACCCTTTTATATCTTTTTTCCTGTCTCAGTACAACCGTGCCCGCTCCAAGTTTCAGGGCATGTACTCAGTAATGTGCCCTAAACATCCTGGTTTCATCTGAGAATTGCATATAAAACAAACTGGTACGAACTTGAGGCAAAATTTCTCACTGCAGTAATTCAGAGCAAAATTCCACATTAATATTGGTGGTTAATGTGTGTTGTCACTGTACGGGACTGACACCTTCCTGCTTTACACAGGCCTGCCTTCCTGGATCTCTCAGGGTGCCAAAAGCTGCGCTGTAAACATTTGGCTATTAAGTTTAGCTTCAGGACAAGCATGAACAGCCCCTTCTTCTTCTTCTTCTGCAGCCTGTCACTGTCACGTCAATGGCTCCTTCTCAGAGATCTGTGACTCTCGGACGGGCCAGTGTGAGTGTAAAGCCAATGTGATCGGGCGCCGCTGCGACGTCTGCAAGGTGAATGACAAGAAATGGTGTCTCTTTTCAGCTTTCTTCCCACTTTGGCACAACTAAACATTGTTTGGTTTTGGATAGCTTTTCTTTTTTGTTGATTTTCCCCTTAAATTAAGGAACTTATATGGGTTGTTCTTATGTACAGAAAGGTAAAATGACTGGATTTAAAATGTTTTCTAGAAAAAACCACAGAACATTGCGTTTACATGCATTGAATATACTTTAAGCCTTACTGTACATTTCTATATATGTTATATACACTTTATATTATGGATGTTTGGTATAAATTAGTTTAAAATGTTGCAGCTCTAGGAGGTGATCCCTCTATGAAGGCAGTTGCAAAATGTCTGATAGCATCTGATTTTCAAAAAAGCAGGATGGTGGTTTACTTCTGCTGTCAAAGTTCTGCTTTTATGTCTTTTTCTTAGGGTCTCTTCTTGTATTGTCCAAATAATGTATTCTTTTTTGGTGAAAGTGTCTTTTGCCTTGATGTTGTTTTGCTGATTCACAAATCACTGCAAAAAACAGCATTTCATAAACTTTCACAGCGTTGTCTTCAGGCTGCTAAAGAATATGTTATATGAAGCTGGCTGCACGTTTCTCTAGTTCAGCATAAGGGCTTGTGGGTTAGGCCTGTGTCCTCAGAACACCTCTCTGTGTGTATAATGTAAAACACATTCATAATTCTGCAGAAATCACAGGGATCATTTTCACCTTTTAAAACCGCATAATTTCTCAAGCGGTTTGCTCACACTCTATTTTCAACAGTATTTAGAGTCTGTTCAAAGAAAAATCATTGGTATCAAGGGAGTTTGCACAGACTGCATAACATACACAGCAAATACCTGAAGCTTGTGAATAAAATATTGACGGTTGATTGGAATTAATCTTTGTTTACTACTGTGTTTACTACTATCTTTATTCCTGTACTCTTCTCTATGGTGTGGTTTCATTATCTTCACTTTCTAACAGTATTTACTTTTCATTCTTAAAGCCCAGCTACTTCTGGGCCCCAGAAAAGCTGTTCTGTATACCCTGTGGCTGCAGTGCTTTAGGATCCGTGTCACTGCAATGTGATATGTCAGGAAGATGTATCTGCAAATCAGGATTCATGGGCAGACGCTGTGAAATGAGCAGACAGGTGCCTAAGTTGAAAGAAAATGCACGAAGCAGTCAGCAGATCAGAGTCCCCCCTCGGAGATGGGGCATCAGCAGTGCCAGTGGGTGCCCACGGGGTGCTTACCGGCCTGCTACTCTGGTAATCAGAAACTGTGTGCATTGCATGGGATGAAATGTGTATTTGCTTGTCTTTAGAGCTTCCACAGGCTTTTTTTTCTTTCTATTATTTCTCTTTTTATTATTATTATTGTTTTTATTTTAAATAGGTGTGATACAATATACACAGTTACCAAGAAAGAAACAGGCAGGTTCGGAAGACAGGCAGCCTTTTAGGATGCTTCTCCACTCCTAGGGCTTCTCGTAGTGGAAATGGCAATATAGGCCAGAAGTCAAATACCAGAATAAGTCCAAAAGCAATACCATCAACAGCAGTATGTATAAAATGTATGGGTGATGTACATACATCAGTGGAATCAGTGGGATTTTCATGGCCTTTGACAGGGTAATACTTCCTCCTCTAATTCAAGAACCAAAAGCTTAAGAAGTTTGCAAGAAGGGTCAGCCCCAGAGGCAAAGTGTTAAGATCTAAGCTTAAAATATCAAAGATAACTGGCCATATCCACGTTACTAAAGAACTTTTAATACCAGTTATCTGAGCCATTTTTAACTGGGTGAGGTGCCATTATTTGAACGTAATGCCCAAAATGACAAAAGTGTTCATTGCTTATCAGATACCAACAAAGAACTTAGGTCCTAAAATGACATAATTATGATGCAACTGCTTCTATCAGAGCAGTGTTTTAGAAATGTTGAGGTTTATTCCCGGCAACTCAAAATCTCCACACCTACCACACCCTGTTTGAAAAATACCTGGCTGTGTTCTTCCTCCTCAGCCAGACCCTAGGACCCATGCCATATTTGCTTATATGGATTCCCTCGGAGAATGTCAGCTTTAACCCATTTAACATATATTATGTAACTGTGTTGCCCACACAAACACTCAACATATGCTGATACAGGGACACAAAATAATAGCATTTATAAAATTCAACGTACTTCCTCATTGTCATCCAGGATATTATCTCTTATTCAATAAATGTGATTCTTAGAATTTCTGTGTGTAAACAAGCTGCACTGGGGGCTTAACTTCGGGGTTCTTCTTGGGGGTTTGCATGACTGATCAAAATGTCTTTGCTCAGAGATCATCACAGAATACAACCCAGCATGCTAGGGATCTTTGATTCCTTCACTCAGCGTGGAGTGCTAGTATCAGATTTTTTTCTGGCTTTCACCCTTATAAACAGAATTTATTAGATCACATCAAAATTTCTATTTAGAACTGAGATGCATGCTGTGTGTTGGTTACTTCACTGCGTTAATCTGAATGTGTGTCCTGAGATTTATGCATATTCACATTTCTGTGTGTTTTTGCTTCTGTAAAAGAAATCTTTGGAGATAGTTGGTATATTTAATTGAACCTTGAAGTTTAATTATATGAGTTTGAGTATTCCTTTCTCTCTGATCCAGCATGGGTTTTTTATGCAGAAGTATGTAGTTGGCAAAACATTTCAATATAAACTATGAAAAGGAAAATCAGTGTAATTTTTTATTACATGGATAATCAAGCATTTGCTTAGGTTCATATGATTCTTTAGGCTACATTCTGACCATAGATGTGGTCCTGTATTTTGATACCTATCGGCAGATACTCTCTGGGAATGTGGAATTTCAATATTAACATCAGAGATCAGATTTCAGAACTTTTACATGGAAACTTGCTGAAGTGTCTGGGAATTCACCTACACAGGAGGGTAGGGATTCCATTGAGGAGCAAATCTGTGTAAAATGTAAGTCAGTGCAGCTCTATTGACTTGAGGAATCTGTACTGACGTATACTAGGTAAAAATCCAACACCACATGCCTAGGTCACATGGTAGTACAATGTAAAAGTAAATACTTTTACACTTTGTTCCATTTATGTTCATTACAGTCATCTTTTTAATACCTCATTTTTAACATTTTGCTTTCCTAGTGAAGTCACTGCTAGATCTATACTATTAAATGTTGTAATATTAATTTCAGGTGAAGTTAGTAATACAATTTAGATTTCAGAATTCTCTGGAAATCATCATACCTGAAAAAACATAGAGAAGTACTCCCATTTTAAGTCACTCTAGCTCAAGACTGAGTAGAGAATTTCAATAGCAATTATGGTTTTCCCCTAGGAGCCTCTTTTAGCTGGTGCAGTGAAACCCATCAGGTCTGTTGATTAAAAGCTTTGTGTAGAACTGCATTTAACAGTATACAAGTGAGCATGTGTCTTCCCTTCTTTACAAGTATACTTTCTGCACTCCACTAGTGGAGTTCACAAGCAAATTTATTGCTGTAGTTGATAACATCTATTCTGGTTCTGTAGGGACTTTATAGTACTCAATGCAAAAAAGAAAGCGAAGAATGAAAATAGAAGAGAAATAGAGACTCATTAATTATGTCTGTCTTAGACCTAATCCAAAGACAGAGGTTTTATCTTAGAAGCATTAAAAGATAATTCCCATTATTTGCTTGTTATGTACACAAATACATTAGATCTATGTTTTTCTAAAGTTATTCTTCAGCATCATTCAAAAGAAATGCCCTAGAGTTACAGAATACTGTATAGAGACATTGCCCCTGGTCAGAGGAGATAAAATCTAGTTCAGAGACTTTCCAGATGAATCAGCCTCCATTCGTAGCTAAGACTTTGAGTTCACTGTCTTAGCAACAAACTCTGCCTGACATAATCTTATAACCCAGACACAGGGTATGTATATGGTGCTGACATACTCAATTTCCTGTAGGAATTGTACTTACGGAAACACAACTTCATAGGAAATGCGTTACATTGCAGAACATTCATTATAGCATCAGGTAGCATTGTGAAACCTTTATGCTTTTTCAGCAGCATAGGGTGTTTAGTGCCCTTGCCCCAGTGTTTTACTGCTACAATTCAATCTGTTAAGAGTGGTATTTCAGTGATGAAGAGGAAAGAACCACCCTGATCTCCCTACACTCTCAGCTTTTTCTCTTTTCTTCTAGTAATCATTCCATGTACTAACTGCTCTTCCTCTCTCTGTGGCAGCCTGAAACATTTGGCTTACAGTCTTCAAGAGGATGTGTTCCATGCAACTGCAACTCTTTTGGCTCCAAGTCCTTCGACTGTGATGGAGATGGACAGTGTTATTGCCAGCCTGGAGTGACAGGAAAGAAGTGTGACCGCTGTGCTCATGGATTTTACAACTTTGAGGAAGGAGGCTGTACTCGTATGTAAATTCTTTGCAACCAATTACAGATTTATTGTATTTGTTTGTTTATTTGTTACTAAGATCCTAGTTTGTCTAATAGAGCTGTGTGTTTAAAGCCTCATTAGTCTCATTCAGGTGTCATCACAGGAGACTTGGATAGTCGTCCAGTGTGGCTAGCTGCTGGGATACCAGAATGGCAATGGCTCTACATCATTCTTTGCTGATGGCAGAGGGCTATAAAGCCAAGGGTATTGCTGCTATTATTCTGCAGGCATAAACTGTATTCTTGCCAGAAGCAGAAATCACCACGCCTGGTATCCTATTTCTCTTCCCATCCGGAATGGCAGCTGAAGCAGCAAGCCTCACTCTCGGCCTTTTTTTACTCCTTTTTCTTTTTTTTTTTTTATGGAAGTAGCATCGAGGCCTCAAGACCCACAACTGTGCAGCAAAATCCAATTTCATCTGTAGTGTTGATAAACCTTGATCCAGGCTGGTTCACAGATCATATATCATATTTGAAAACATTACTCTGTGGTATTGTCTACCATGGGAAGGAAGGACTCAGAAAATGTTTACTGCCTTGAAAAGTGCAAATACACTGGCACCTTGGAAAAGAGAAAGATTGGCTCACAGGGTCACTGATGAGAGAATTTGAAATAAAGTGCAAATGTCCTAAAGCCCTTAGCACATATATGGAGGGAAAAAAATACTAAAGTTTATACTCACTATTAGTCTTTTATTCTAAAATTTCGCAGTTTAAAAGCACATCACCATTTTGAAATACTACAAAATGTTGTTAATTTCATACAGTTGAAGGAAGAAAAATAAGAGAGAAGTTAACAAGATTTCACATTAGAATTTTAACTGTTCTCTTGGCCAACTTGAAATGACAGGGTTTAAGGAACAGTGATGAAATGTGAAACTAGTATAAATCAGAAAAATATTTTAAATAGAAATGTATCTCCCTGTGGTCATCAAATATTTTAAATAACAACAACAGTTAAAGATGTTCAGAAAATTCAGATTTTTAAAAGTTCCATTTAATACAACAGATGGAGAGGAATTTTGTTTATAAATGCATTTTTTCCCCACTTAATTTTAGTAGGCTTCTTATGTATTCCTTCAAATGACAAAAAAAGGAATTAAATTATGAATCACAGAGAAAATCAGAAATTTAATAAAAGTATATCAAATCGTGCTAGGAAGAAAGTGCACAAAAATGAATTCCATAGTGACAGTTAAGTATCACATAAAATATTGGACCTCTTTTATCTAGCATTTATCCAAAATGAATATAATGTGATTTTTTTCTTGTGCAATAAAAAACCATAAAGCATAAAAAAAAAAACCCTAAGGCATCATCAGTTAGTGCTGACATTCTAGCAGTAAAGACAGATACAAAAGAGATTTCCATTTCACTATTGGTTGCAACAAATGTGTTGTATTTTTTCCATATTCTTTTTAATAATCATAAAAGTAAAAATGCAAAAAATATCGATGTATCACTTCTTTCCCTCCATGCCTTTTCAATCAATTTTGTGTAAGAACTGGAAGCCCATAGAAGAGATGTCACATCCAAAAGCCTCAGCGTCCCAGTGAGAGATGTATTTTGAAACATCTTCAAGCCACAGTGTGTCAAAAGATTTTATGTAGCGTGCAAAATGTCTTGTTCTTGGCATGATGGAGGCAAAACTTACCATCTTTTTTGCATCAGTTACCTTATTTTGAGAGTGCTGATGGGGAAAAATTAAGGTCACTTCCTATTTGGACTATTGATGTGAGTTCTATCTTTGCACATATCTTACTTGCTAGTTTTACTCTGAGGTATTTCATGCAGTAAAGGCAATGAATGTAAATGCAGCCCTCAGTAATGAACGTTATGTTACACTGCCCTATAAACACCCCAAGGAACAGATTATCACTCAAAGCCATAATTTGCTTATGATGCTTTTGCTCTTGCCTCAGGTAATGTTGGTGGTGGGTATGGAAATAACCATGCACCAGTTCTGCTCCTCCAAGCAATTAGGTGTCCTTTACCACATAACTACTTATCACTTACATACCTGAATCTGTATTTGCCAACAATCAGTTGTTCGCTTAATGCTTTAAGAGAAAGACCACTTTTGGAACCATTTCCAAAACCAAAGTACTTTTAATTTAATAAAACCTGCAGAGAATCCCAGTTTCCTGTGAAGAAGCACACCGTTGATGTCCTCACAAGGCAGAATACATGTAATCTGAAAAAAGGGAGTAGAATGGGAAAAAGAAACTGGAACCTTTCTTTCCCTTTAAGAAAAGTCTATTTACAGCAGCAGAAATTTCAGGAGGTTGGCTCAGGTTGGTGGAAGAAGTTAAATACACTGCAGGTTCCCTGTGTAGAGGGCTCAGAGGCAGTCAGGTGGCTTCTTGCATGAGACAGTGTGGGCCCAGAAATTGTACAGCATTACTCCCGCAGCTACATCATGTGAGTACACCATCTCAGAAGTCTTTGCACTTCTGCAGTTGTTGCAGTTACTTCAATGTCAGCTAACCTGTGTTGCGTTGCTCCTGATTTTGGTTTCTGTGTTTACCCTACCTTTCCTGCCCCAGTGTGTCTGCGGATAACTGAGAGTTCGCTGCCGCGTAAAGTCTTTGTTGGAATGATCCTAACTCTTTTAGGGTCTGCTCTGCAGGTGTTAAATAAAGGGATAACTTTTCCTCTCCTTTATTTTTTCTGTCTCATGTGAAGCCTGTCAGTGTTCACATTTTGGTAATAACTGTGATCCCATCAGCGGCCGCTGCATCTGCCCTCCCAATACTGTTGGAGAGATGTGTGACAAATGTGCACCGAATTACTGGAACTATGACATTGTCAGTGGCTGCAAGGTGAGTGGATCCTGTTTTGTCTGTGTGTGTTACTTGTTTCCCTTGGGGTAAATACAGTAATTTGTAGCTGGAACAGAATTTTAGGTTTAATAATCATGGTTTGTCTCTGCATTGCGAGTTTTGGTGTCAGACTGGTGTAGACGTTGGCAATCTGTTACTGATCGCTACAGACCCTCTGTCTTGGGTATGCAGCCTATAACACCAAACACCTTGTTTGTACTGCTGTCACACTGACTCAGTGTCCTGCTTGAGCTTGGTTTCTTTTGTTATAGTTGATTACCACAGTATTGTACAATGTATATAGATGTGTAGTTACTGGCAATTAACGGTGCCTTTGTATAACAAATTTACTTCGGCCGTAATTGTAATACCACTAGGAATTTGTACTTGAAGTTTACTTGAGAAGAGCTTCAACCTGTGCATAAGAGACACTGAACAGAGAACAAGAGAAACAGCCATCTTAGCTGTAAAATGCACTTTTTTTCCTGTGTTCATAAAAGGCAAATAAACCTTCTCATTAGCCCTTAAATCCTTCTTATTCTAATGTTTGACACGCAGTTTAAAAATTCTGAAGGGAAAAAGGAAGAAGAAATAGGGGAAAAATGGTAGCACGTCAAAGAATGTCATGAAAGCTGTTGTTAATGTCCCACTCTTGAGTTAAGGGGAGCAGTATTCAGTTCAGGTTGAAAACTGGTGACAGTGAATATTGTGCGAAGTTCACATGCCTTCTCCTCTCTGCTGTTCTCATTGATAAGGGATTTATAGTACTGCTTCCAATACTCCAGAGAAGCGTCTTGTCTAAACATGGTCATACACCATTAGTGCTCTTTCTTAAAAGGCTGCCTGTCATGTAGCTCAGGCTGCAAACTAATTATCAAGAATGATTTCAGGTTTGTATGTATGGAAAACTCCTCTTGTGAAACCTCTGCTGTGCTGCTGTGTATAGACTCTTGGCTTCTGAAACCAGCCTAATGAAGCTGAAGACCTCTGAGCTCTGGAGTATATTCTCTGATTGTCTTTTATGTGAGTGCATTAGTATGACAGTTCCATGGCACCATCTAAATTAGTAATGATCTATCAGCCCACATCTCTCAGTATGTTGTAGCTAATTTCTGCAAAGTAAGATGGGAATCTCCTGCTTGCACTCTTTGTAGATTTCCAGGGCTGTTGTAACTCAAGGGGTTAGAGGGTATTGCATAAAACAGCTCACTCACAAAACAAGCGTAACATCTGATTGTAATTTAGGTTTTGATATTGCACACCAAGCTATTTCAGTGTATGGTGAGCAATTTGCTTTCTAAGCTTTACATTTGAATGTATCTTTGTTGAATAAGGATCTTTCTAGCAGTCTAACATTTAACCAGAAGTTAAATAGTTTCTCTGGCATTTAGTAAGGATTGAAGTTGAATATTTTAATTGAAATTTTTGAAATTGAATTTTGACATTTGAAATTGAAAATTTGAATGTTTCTTGTATATAATTGCCTTCTTTATAAATGGTCTTTTCAGGTCAGGCAAAAGGTGCTGTTAGTATTCAGGTAATAAAGAGTTTGGCTCAGAAACTGAATCCACATTTTCATCCTCTCTTTTTCAGTTTTGTGTCCTTAATTTTAGCAAGTCTATCCATGTCAGTTACTGTCATAAACTATGCTACTGGTACTGAGTTTGCTTCTGCCAGCTGAACTTCTCCATATGAGATTCTGGTTATGCCAGTGATCACAGCAAATATCCTGAGCTAACTCTGCAGTACAGTCACAGTAATAGCACTGAGGAGTTCTTCTGTTCTTTGGAAGCCTGCAGATTTCCCTGCTACTTATTTCTGTATTCAATATCTAGACCCCCTGGCAAGTCACCTATTTCTTATTCATACCTGCCTGTGCAAGTCTCATTCTGTGAGCAAGTTTACTTCCCAGTACACCACATGACTACATCTCTATCCCTTACATGCAAATTACTGTCACCTGAGTCCTGTTTGTACAAAGAAGATGGGGTTGCCTGTCTGATGGATGAGTAAAAAACACTGAACTAGATTCCACTGGGACCACTGCTGCTGAGCAATTCCAGGTTTAGCAAAGGGTCTGAACATGCCCTGCAGATTTACATAGAAAGCACTTTTTAGAGAGCACTTTACAGTTTTTAAGTCAGTTTTGTCTGCAAAGTATCCCAGTGTCCTTGACCCTTTTAGATTTGTTTGATTTTATTGCCTAACTTACCAGTGATGAGTAATATCTGTTAAAAGAGAAAACAGTGTTGTAAATGTATTTAATGTAATCACTTAACCCTTATTGAATAAAGATAAACGCCTAGTCTTGTAATTCAGATATGTTACTTTTGGACAGTGGAAATTCACTGCTGTACTCTATTTATAGATATTTGAAAGAACTGAGTTGCTTTTTTGTTGGTGTTTTGCGTGGTTTTGTTTTGGTTTTTGTTTTTTGTTTTAACAGAAGCACAACTGCAATTTTTTCCTTGTTTCTCTCCTTTTTTAGCCCTGTGACTGCAGCCTTGTTGGAGCCCTAAGTTCTCAGTGTGACTTAAGGACAGGCTGTTGCTTCTGCCGCCCTGAATTCTCTGGGGATAAATGCACTGAGTGCAGGTTGGGTTACTGGAATTACCCACAATGTGTTGCTTGTCAGTGTTTCCTGGCAGGGACTGATCCACAGAGCTGTGATACAGACCTGGGGAAGTGCTCATGCATTGATCATACTGGCCAATGTAGCTGCAAGGTAGGACAATGAAGGTTGTAAGCTGATCTTATAGCTGCTGAGAAGTTTATTCCAGAATTCATTGACATATGTACTTGTCTGTAGATACAAACAAATCCTGTTGGTTTTCATAGTGCATTTGCTAACTCCTGTGGGAGGAGCCTAACATAAAGAAAGACTTAAGTGATTATCAGTTGCTTTTTCACACACTAACGCTTGCCAGGACAGCATCCTCTTAGCCTCTCTTCTCACTTTGTATTTCTTCCTGTTCTTACAGAACTGTTTCCAATTTAAACCCATTCAATACAATTCTTGTTCAGATATCCAGCAAATTAAAAGCAAACACATCACAAATAACAGTATGCCACGGTGCTATTTCTTTATAGTACATTGACTTAGAAAGAGTCAATACTGATAATTTTATAAGTAAAATTCACTGCAGTAGTATCTGTTCTTCTGAATAGGCTGCATCCTATTCAGGATCGCTAAAGCAGAGTTTTGGCATCATCACCCACATCTTGGAAGTACAACACACTTAGGTGGTTTGAAAATTGACTGGATTTCTGGGGTTAAAAGGCAATAATCGGTGGTTTGACATGCAGTTGGTAGCCAACAAGCAGAGTACATCGGAGCCAATACCTTCATCAGTGACACAGATGACACAATTCACCATCAGCAGATTTGGGAAGGAGGTAGAGATTGACATGATGAACGGTAGAACTACAATCTAGAGGGTCCTTGAAAAGCTTGATGATTGGGAAAATAGAAAGTTCATGAACTGGAGTGGAATAACCTCCAGAATCAGTACAGTTTGGAAGAAAAAAGGCTGAGTGGTAATTCTTCTGAAAAACACATACAGGCTTTGGGGAATGGCAAACTAAATATACGCCAACCATGTACTCACATTGTAAATAAGGCAAACTGCCTACTGAGCTGGATACATTGATCATGCTGGCCAATGCAGCTGCAAGGTGGGAGGACATCATGAAGAGCACGACCAGCAGAGGAAAGTCTTTATCATCCTCTACTCAGTGCTGGTAAGACTGCACTTGGAAAAGGTGTCCAGTTTTAGGATCTGATTCAAGAGTATTGTTCAGAAACGAGAGGATCCAGAGAAGGGCTGCAAAGAGACTTAGAGCAGATGATCTGTAAGGATATACTGAGAGAGTTGGACTCTCTTAATCTGCAAAAAATAGAAGTTAAGAAAAATGCAATTGCAGCCAATAGCCACTTCAAAGAGTAGTTGACAAAGTCCTTTCTGATATTCTGATAGTAGCAAAAAATGTGACAAGGGACAATAGCTGCAAATGGGAGCTTTGGAATTTTGGGGTGGACGTTAGGGGAAAAAAAATCACTAGGAGGGTTATGCATCACTGGAACAGATTATCTAGAAAGTTGTGAAATCCCCATTCCTGGAGCTTTTCAAGAATTAGCTAGAAAGAGGCATGGGAAACCCGATCTAGTATTAATGATAGTACCCCTTCAAGAAGGAGGTTTTTAAAAGTGACCTCTGCAGATTCTGTCTGTGATTTTGATTTGTTCTTCTTCTTTAGGGGCTGTATTGACACAAAGAGCTAGTAAAATGGAAGGATTAATTTAAATGATTGAATTGCTAGGTAATTCTTCTGTTAAATAGGTACCAGTCACTTCATTCTGAGTTTAAAGGATAAGCTCAATGGAGGAACTGTAGAATAAATTAGATTGGAAGGGACCTATGGAGGTCATCTAGTCCAGCACCTTGTTTGAAAGACGTTGCTGAAACAGTACATCCAAGGGTTGGGATTTCACAACCTCCTTGTGCAAACTCCTTGACCACCCTCCTGTTTTTCTGGTGTATTTGAACAGAAAACATTATGTTCCATTTTCCAAATACTGATTCATTTGATGGTGAGACCATAAGAAAAATGAAGTGAGTTGATCACATGGGCCATAGTAGTAAAACTCAGTGTTGTTTGTCCTATGTCATCCTCTGAAATGCAAAAATAGAAGTATCTCAATTCTTTCAAGCTCCCCTGATAAACTATGTGCTCCAACCCCTCTAACCATCTCGGTGCCCATTTTCTGGATTAGGTCCAGTATATTCAATGTCTTTGTTGTAGCTCTTGTAAGCACTAAATAGAAAGAATAGGGGTTTATGGCATTTTTAAATGGAAATGTTTCTTTGTTGGTTCTGTTAAGGCTGATATAGTTGTTTCTGTGAGTGCAAATTAACAGTATATATTTAGCTGATGATTAACGATGACTGCAGTTGACATGAAGCAAAATGCAAAGCAAGTAAAATTCACCATTTATGACAGAAAATGGACAAATAATACTGAATTAAGTCAGCAGATTTTTTTTCCAAAATTTAAATCTAATGTTGCATTTAAATCTAGAGTTGGTTAACCTTTTGTGTAACCTTTTTGAAAGAAAAGGTATTGAAAAAGCTAGACTTCTATAAAATGGTAGCTATTCCCATTTAAACCTGCTGTTAGAGCTGTAGAATTGAGCTTTCAAAGGCTCAGGAGCCCCTTTGTCAGCCCTGACAAAAACCACCAAAATCTAAGCTAAATACAGTGTAGGCACATTTGCTAATATAGTTACATATGGAAATGAGGGTTAAAAATGGTAAATCCTCGGGTGTAATGATTTCCTGTATAAGCTTTAGAAAGTTGCATTTGTTTTTAGATTGGCTTCTTGACATTACTCTCAAGAGAAAGAAAGAAAAAAAAATAGGAGGCAAGAAAAAACAACCAGTGCTTTTATTTTGCTGGTTTTTTGTTTTGTTTTGTTTTGTTTTTTTCCAAAAACCCCATGGTCTTAGTATGAAAATGGTTTTTAAAGGCTATGCATAAATTATTATATATTTGTCCCTATCTGGTATAGCTTTTTATTTGGACTAATTGAAAAATGAAAATATAAGCATTGACGTTACAACAGTGAAATATTTCAGCCTTGTTAATACTATTCAATGATGTGGAGAACAATCATGAAGAGGAGAAAGCTTTTCTCTACAATATTACCATTTAAGATGTTTCTCAGCAAGAACATTTAGTACTATACCTTAAAACATTCTAACTTGTCAAAGGTAATTTCTGTTAAACAAAAGGTTTGATTAACCATGGCAATTTCAGGACATAGTTTTTCTTATCAGTCAGTTATTGAACATGTCAAGCCCAAAGTGGCATTTGATTTTTTTTTTTTTTCCTGTGCTTACTACAGCTGGCAGAATGAAGCCAGCATCTGTTGCTCAGAGCTCCTCAGTGGACACAAATGCAAATGCCCCAGTTACATTCATTGTATAAGTTTGCATACACACATGATAAGAAGCTGGAAATTTCCTTGAATATTTCTTTACTTATTATTTCTTTCTGCACCCTGTTATTATCATTACTGTATGACTTCCTTGTTCTCATTACTACCTTGAAATGAAACGTGTCTTTTTAAAAAAAAAAAAAATTTTACATGTTCTCTCTCTTCCAGGTTAATGTGGAAGGTGTCCACTGTGACAGGTGCAAGTCTGGTACATTTGGTCTCTCTGCCAGAAACCCACTTGGCTGCAGCAGTTGCTATTGCTTTGGCCTCACTAAACAGTGCAGTGAGGCAAGGGGGCTGATTCGCATGTGGGTGAGTAGGAAACTGCTGAGCCATGTAATGCGATAATGTTGTTTCCTGCTGGCATCTTTTAGTCAGGCACTGAGAGGTAGCTAGAAAATGGGCAAACATTTAAGCAATCATTTTTCCTCTTTATGCTTTGAGAAGTGGAGACAGCGGTATGTTCCATTAGACAATCAGTGTCAAGATGTTAAAAGTAAATAAGTAGATAAGAAAACGAGCGATAGTATAGCTGACGTCAAGCCAAAGTAAAGCTATTAAAATTCAGGAAAGGGCAAGTCAGTTGTGTGGGGAAATTTGTATTCAAGGGTCACAGGTGCTTGTTGTCCAGCACAGATTTCCCATGGTTCAATTAATCTGTTTATTTTCATTGCTACAGTTTGTGTGTTGGGTTTGAGGTTTTTTCTTGGGAAGGGGGGGGGGGGGGGGGCGGGGAAGCTTATTAAAGGTCTATTTGAATCCAAGAATTGGAGGGTATAATCCACCAGAGCAAACAAAGAGTTCTCCACCTTTTTTTGGAAGAGGGCCGTGAGACCTCTGCTGAACTGACAAGTAAGGCCGACCGGATATCTCCATTTATCTGTACAATGACCACAAAACACACATTAAGACCATTGCTGTCTATCACTGCTGTTCCAGCTCCTCAGTTACATTCTGGAGGAGCTATTTCTAATGGAAAATGACTATTCAGTCCCCATGTTTGGTCAGTCATATATCTGCTAGAAAGCATGTCAACCATAGAGGGAATGTCTGCCTAATGCAAATCAGCCACAGTCCCTGACTTGTCATGCACAGGCATCAGTTGGATGAGGATACTTTAGGCTGAAATCATACTAAAGAGTTCATATCTCTTGGTTAAAGTAATATGAATAGCACCCATTCTCCCCTTCATTGTTAAGTCCAATAGCACTTCTTTCCCTTCCCAGTGGATGAAGTGATTTATCATGATCTGACTCATCTTTTTCTCATTCAGTTTTGCCCATCGTATGCTGGTAAGCTGGAGATGAAAGGCTGTAAAAGGCTGACAAGTTCTAAAATTTAATCAAGTTCCATGACAGCAACAGTTCTGGAAAATTGTGCTTTGACCTTTGTGGCAGCACAAAGCAGAAACATAATTTAAACCTCCCGATTGATTATTTTTTATCTCTTGATTAATTTCTTTTCATATTTATGCTTGTATCTAAATACTGTATGTCCACATCACATCTAGTTTGTGATATTCTGATCTATTTCAGAATTGATTCGGAGCTGTAAACTGAGTGAGCCTGGGTTCTGCCAGCTGCTAATGGCTATTTCAGATACTCTTAGGTGCTTCAAATGGCATTAGACTTGTTTAAACAAGCAAATCCTGTCTTATATGACAATATAGCGAGACTGATCTGAAATTCAAATGTTGACCACTTCCTTGGTGTCTAAAGTAGTAAACACTAAAATATGGTTATGATATGAACTCAGGAAATCTTACTGAGGACTGGCAATGTTAGAATGCTTCTATGTCTGATCAGTCTGTAGATGCTGCTGTAAATGGAAATACCAAGATGCTTAAAGTACAGTACAGGACTTGCTTGATTCCTCATTACCTGATCCCTATCTTGTGAACAGCATGTTGATGGGATGACTGTTAGAGATATGTCTCTGCATTTGTTTTCTTTGTTTTCCTTACTGTTTGTGAGAAAGCAATTTTGATACCAGTCCTTTGCATTTGTTTCACACGCTTCCTGTGATACTTTCATCTGCACAGAATTATTAAGACTCTTATTACAGACTTTGATCACAATAATGATTTCTGTATAATGCTATTGAGACTTTTTCAACAAGGCTAAGAAAATTACAAGTATCTAAGTGGCATTCTTATATTTTTCATTAAATCTGAATTTAGAGTTACAGAAACCCTGAGCCTTCACTCTGCATGTTGCCTGGAGAACACTTAGCTTGAATATTGCGTAAAAGTACCAAGGGATCAGGCACTGTGTTCTACAGCCCCAGTGATATATAAGTGTTGGTGAGAAGTATGCTTCTTCACAAGCTACATTTCTTACAGTCCAAACAGAAGAGGCCTAACACTGAAATGGCACTATGAAAATCACTTCAATAAAATTCAGGGGATGACTTGCTACTGAAACTATTTTAACCAACGCTAGTACATTCTTTGTTAACATGAGATCAAGGTGGAAAAGGCTTGAGGGGGAAGTCATTATTATCACTGTTTATATCTGAAGGAGTAGTAAGACTGTTTTGTGACAAATTGCTCATGATGTGAAATGAAATTACCTAGAAATAATTTTTTGAAGAGTTAGAATTTAAAAACTTAACGCTTCATGGGGAAAAATACTTGATTTTCTTCTCAATTTTTTGAATATACATAGGTGACCTTGAAGCCAGAGCAAATGATTCTGCCACTGGTGGATGAAAAGCTTCAGCACAGCACTCTTTCAGGAATAGCATTCCAGCCTCCTGAAATAGTAGCAAATATAGAACAGGTGATGCAGGATCTTCGGTCAGAACCTCTTTACTGGAGGCTTCCAGAGCAGTTTGAAGGACGAAAGGTAAATTTCGCTGAATACTGACGTGGATTTTTTTTTTCTTTCAGTCTTATATTAGTATTTTGCAATGCCTTTTTTCCTTCCCAGTAGGCATGTCATTACACAGTGGAAAGTACTTTAGAAAAAAACAAATGCCACGCCCTTATTAAAAATTATTTGCTCTGTTATTATGAAAATTCATGTCTGTAACATAAGCACTATTTTAAAATAGATGTTTAAAGACAATAACATGTAATATTTTTCCACAGAATAGATCTTCTCATAAAAATATTTTAAAAATGAAGCTGCATTAATACATATAATAATATATGTATAATAAATATATTAAATATAACTCTTTTGTAACTTTTTGTTTCTCTCCATTTTAAACCAAAAACGCCTGATCTTTGTAAGTTACACAGGAGAAAATGATTGAAAAACTCCTCCTTCTGGATATTTTTATACACCTCAGTGACGATTTATTTTGTACTTTTGATATTTCTTCATTTGGCTTGGCAAAGTTTACATGTTTCTTTCTCTAAACACAAACTTTGGGGAGCACCAAGGCACGTAAAAAGAAATAGGTAGCTTTTTTTTAGTGTTTTAGTGTAGTACAATAACAAATTTCTGATGGGCATTTTTGAATACAGCCCTTGTCCCCAGACAGTTCCACAGGCATGTATTGCTATTTTCTACCATGCTCATGTTCATCAGACTGTGCACAGGTGCAGAGTGTATCTAGCTCCTGCATATGCCCAGGAATTTATTTTTAGCAAACTGAAAATGAAATTTCTTTTTGTACTTTGTGTTTACTTTGTTAGCTGACTGCTTATGGAGGGAAACTGAAATATGCAATCTACTTTGAAGCACGAGAAGAGACAGGTTTTGCTACTTACTACCCGCAAGTCATCATAAGAGGTGGGCCTCCCACCCATACAAGAATTATTGTCCGGCATATGGCTGCCCCTCTGATTGGGCAGCTGACGAGGCATGAGATAGAGATGACAGAGGTAACATTTCCATCTGCTTTTTTTCCCGGAAATTAGGCACCTGGTTATTTTTAATACTGTTAATAATATGAGTTTGTATTACTTTCAGCATGAATGGGAATATTATGGTGACGACCAGAAAGTCAGAAACACAGTGCCCTGGGAATATTATCATGATGACCCAGGTATCAACAGGACGGTGTCCCAGGCAGATTTCGCCTGGAAGCGTTATGGAGATGACTCAAGACCAAGTAGAGCTGTTTCCCGGGAAGACTTCCTGAATGTGTTGTATGATGTTCATTACATTCTCATTAAGGCTACTCATGGTAATATCATGAGGCAGAGCAGGTAAGTGTTTCATGCAGTGGTCTGAAAGAGTGCAGTAGTCATGGACAGTCTGATAGAATTCCCAGCTATTCCCAGAAAAAATTTTATTCATAACATCAGTTCTAAGCAGTTGCTGAGAAGAACAGAAGGAGTTAGCATTCAGCGTAGCAGAAGATGCAGGACAGGGAAATTTTATTCAACAGAAAATTTAAATCACAATAGGCAAATGAAATCTTTATTTTCAGAATCCTAGACAGAAAACACATGTCAGCACACACATCCTGAAGCAAACCCAGTATATTTTTTTTTAAAAAATGTCTACTTTATGAAAACATGATGCTGTAATTAATTATAAATGTTAGCATATGGAGGAATTTTCTCTTGCAAGTGGGAAATGAGGTAAAGAGTCAAAGATGAAACAGTACTTCTTCAATGAAATGTTACTTAATTCAGTATATTTGGGGAAGAGATATTCAATATTTTCTGTTTGATTTATTCATTAATAAGTTAGACAATGAAAGATAGCACTTGCTAAATTTGAAGTGGACATCAGATAGCAGGATGAGAGTAATAATACAAAAATCTGCTGCAATCTAAAGGTCAACTATACAATTTTACACTTCAAAAGGGTTAGTCAATTGAACAAACAAAGAACAACTGTTTAGTTACCTGTTCTTCAAAGAGGGGTCTGTTGTTTACAACATGTCACCAGGTGAACATGATTCAGTAATTATATTCTTGTTGAGAAATACTAATATTCTAGCAGCATAAAGCTGTATAAAGACATATGGCCTGCAAACCCAACACTAGTAAAGCCTAAGCATCAAGTTCTGGATACTGGAATTCAAGAAAAAAATATTAAAGTGTTCAGAAGATAACAGTGAACATCATGACAGGTTAGAAAATGTGACCTGTGAGAGAAGATGTAAAGAACCAGATTTATTTAGAAACTAGTAATTGCCTTAAGATGTATAAAAATTCACAAAGAGAATGAAAAGAATCCGTTTTCTGTTGCCATGGTGGGTAAGTTAAAAAAGAAATGAGCTTAAACTTCATCAGGAAAGGTTCACATTAGACATGAGAGAAAAATTCCTGGGGGTAAAGAAGTTCTGAAATAGATTACATAGCCTATTCCTTAAAAGTTTTTAATAATGAATTCACAATATACTTTGCAAGCAAAATTTATTAGCAAGGACATAGGAATAAATGGAGATAAACTCCAAAGGTCTCCAGAGGTCCTTTTTATGATTCTGCCATAGAAGTGATAGGCTAAAATTATTTCTAGGTTACATATAGGTCTGTAAGAGTGTGACCTTTGGAGTTTGAGCGTGAATAGTAGGGACAGATACCATGCAACTTTGCAGCATTGTGTCACAGAAAACATAGTCGTTGCTGCTATTGTCTCTATTTATAGTATATCTTTTACAGCAAAGTATTCATCCAGCTTACACTGGCTAGATGCTAAATATTAACAACAGATGCCATAAATGTTTTAAATTGGTTTCATTTATTTTTACATAGTCCATTTAGGATATTTTATTACAAGCAAAGGAAATTCTGGTGGAAAGAGTTATGAAAGGAACTCCAAAGAAACATGGAAAATTTGAGAAGCACATCCATGTTTTGTGTCTGTTTCTCCCTTCCCTTTATGCACTACAGATCCTAGTTCAGCTATGGAAGCAAAAATTGAATACTATCTCAACTCAAGCATCATAAGCAAAGTTATGAAAACAAACCTCCATTTTCATGATTTTGTTCTGAGATGCATATGACACTTGTGACTGGACTAGGCCGGCGTTGTAATGCACCACCATTTTATCATGGCTACCTGGTAACGAGGCACGGAACAGAACAGAGGAGGACTTTATAGTTGCAGGGCAGGTTTGCAAGGTGGCACTTAAACAACCAGAATGTATTTTTACAGCATTGCGTTTCAGCATGTGACATTTTATATGACAGCAGGACTTTGCAAAGAGTTCATCTGGTCTTTGTGGTAACTCTCCATCTGAAGTCATAACCTTGCATATAATACTGTAGTTGATTTTGGAGGTGGTTACAAGAGATTTTTATGATCTGTCTGGTTACATAAGCAGCATTCATCATGCAGCATCTGAAACTTTAAGTAGAAAATAAAGAGCAGGAATACATCATTATTTTTTTTCAAGTTAGCACCTTGAATGATTTCAGAGGAAGGTTTGTTTAAGACCACAAAATAAATCCCACAATATGCTTTTAAAGTTTAGCGGAATATTAGCTTGCATAAGAATTGAAGGCTTTTATTAAAAATAGGCTGATACCCTCTAAAGGAAAATGTTTATGCTCAACTTTAAACGTATGTTTGAATCAAGTGACTTACAAGAAAACATTTGTTCAACTAGAGTGTGTTGTGCTCTCTAAATAAGGGCCCTGTTCTAAACTAGTAAAGCTTCTCTTTCTACCTGACTCTGCATAGTAGAAAAGTATAAAGCAAAAGAAACTGTGGACAGGAGGAAGAAAATATTATATATTAAGTATTTTTAATTTTTTATAAGGTTTTTAATAGTGCTTTAATTTCAGTTGCAGAGTTTATAAGCTGTAGATAAGTCATAAACTAGAGGAAAATAAAGGCAAAGCAGTGGCAGCAGTTGGAAACATAAAAATAGCCTAGTTCTAGTGTTAGCGCTATATTAGCTATATAGTTTAGCAGCAATGCTAACGTTATTTCTGCTTCAAAGCTGCAGCATTACTAGTGATTTAGGGGTTTCTGCTCAGAATCCGAAGCTAAACATTTTTCTCCTGTATTGTTCGTTTTCTTGCCCTCATTTTCACAGTCACCACTATAAATTGAAACATTTCTTTTATTAGATTTTGGTTTGTATTTTAGGGAACTGGGCTGTGATAATAAATTAGTTTGAATTGGAAGTATGCTTTCAATTTGACTGTGAATTATTTCAATATCCCCGACACTGATCAGGTAGCAGTTGTTGGACTGCTGCCTATTAGGCATGTTCCAAGAATCAGCCAAGCCTGGCCTTCCTTAAGTAACATTTTCACACAAATAAGAGGTCCCAGAGTATATTATTATGTAAATACGGCTTTCTGACAGTAAATAGTTTTTTTCTGAAGCATACAGACCATTGTCTCAGCCTTGAAGGTGGTAGGGAGTCACATATCGTTTTGTTTTCATGTTGAATGTACGGAATTTTCAATGTAAGCTTACATTGATATATCAGATCTTGAATGGTTTTGCGCTCTATTTTCAGTCTTCTGTTTTTACCTGTCTTTGTTTGCTTGGGTTTTTTTTGTTCAGTTTCCCTCCTCCACTGAACCCCTTTCTTCAGGTAGTCATATGAGGGTGCAGGGTTTAAGTTATTAGATGATTTGGGGATTTTGCATTGACACAAGGTATCAAGAGGTATGGGTCTGTTCACCTATGCTCAGTCACAAAAGCGTCGTCTAGTTTTGCAGTGGGTGTTTGCTTTTCCTACAGTCACCCTGACACCGGTGTCTGTATGCCAATGTTCAGAAGAGTGTCAGTAATCAAGGCTTGGGAGTAGATGAACAGACTATGAGCATGAGGAGATGAGCGGTTCTGTGAGCTCCTCTGCATTAACCCTATGCACAGACACTTGAATAGACTCTAGTAGCATTGCTGACATTTATTCAGCTAGTTAGTCACGTGTTCTTCAACATTTTCTCTCAAGTTGGCATTATATGTGAAGCTCTAAAGCTTCCACTACTCTACCCTTTTTGTTTCTCAAAGTCAGTAAGGGATTCCAGATCATAGCATCTATTTAAATAAAGAAACCCCCAAAACAAAGTAAGCTAAAAGAACAGCATTGCAGTACATCAGAAGTAAGTGTATTTCATTAGATATTATGTTTGTTGTCTTTGTCAGTGATTTGTTCAACGCTCTTTGGTGGTGGGTCAGCATGCACGTTAGAAAGACACGGAGTGGTTGGGAGGCAAGGTTATTATTATTAATACAATCAAACAATTGTTTGGAAAGTTTGAAAGTCAGAAGCTCTACAATAAAACATATCCCTTTCTAATACTAGCAGATGCTTCTGTAGTAGGATTTCTTGTTTACTTTAAATTGTTTGTTTCTGTGTCTAAATGATCCGAATGGGTGTGGGGGGGAAGGATATTGGCTAAAGATCTTAAGATTGCTCCTAAGAAGGAAAATATCCAATATCTTTAAAGTCTGCTCTAGACCTCGTTGGTTTGCTTTAGTTGCTGAGAATAGATTTTATTTTATTTTTTTTAATAGTTGCCTCATTAAAAGCTCATTTAGTGAACAATTTTATTGCCGTACCTCTGAGAGTCATGAATGGGAACTGCATTTAATATGTGACTTCAATTTCTTAATGAGTCCCTCCACATGAAGTATCAGATATGAGCTTTTGTTAATAGTTCAGCTGAAAAGAGATTTTTTTAAAAAAAAAGAGGGAGAGCCAAGCAGGAGAGAAAAGTTATGCTATTGCCTAGAAATGGAAAAGGAGACTGGAGGTGATGGTAGCTTTGTTGTTTCCTCAGGAGAGGCAAAAATAATGCTGTTAGTTTCCTGTAGATCAAGAAGCCTACAAACAGACAAGTAAGCCTGTTTTCTCCCATGCCAGCTGACTGTGAACTACTTGGGTTTGAGTTAGTTCTTGGCTAATCTCATTAGAGATGTTTGCTCCTTTTTTTCAGAATCTCAGAGATCTCAATGGAAGTTGCCGAACGTGGCAGTGTGTCTGGAATGATTTCTCAAGCTTCCTTGATTGAGAAATGTGACTGTCCACTGGGTTATTCTGGTTTGTCTTGTGAGGTACAGTACCAACCTCACTCCAGTAAAAGTCTTTGTACCTTCTTTGGTCCATTCATTAGTACTGTGTGATAAGTAATTAGAGTGTGAACTCATTTAACTGGCAACAACTGTCCCTTTATTTAATGACTTATGTTCTTTCTCAGGTATCCCTTTCACAAGGAATTTAAGCAGGGTTTTTTTTGCTTTAGGCAAATATGCCACTGAAACCATGGCAATGACTCAAATACTTAGAACACAGGAAGGAAAGCTTTACTGGGTCAGCATCTGTGGGGCTGAATTGTGTGACTGATGCTGACTGATCAAGCCTTTTTTTGGACAGATAAGGTTATAATGCATTTGCAATAGTATTACAGATTATAATTACAGGAGATTATGCTTAACAGTATTTCAGTACTGATTTCTTAAATGTTTTTATTATAATGAATAACTAAAATAACAAAATTTTAAAAGAGAAGTCATTTCAAAACCAAAACTTGAAATAATGGAATCTTTTGAACAGTTGGTCAAAAAGGCAGTTCATTGTTGAGAACCTGTAGGTTCCTCCTGTCAATCTTTCCTCTTGAAACTGTTCCAACAGTGTGCCTTTGCAGACCAACACAAATAGGATGAAAGTTGTCCATTTTACTTTCATTTTACATGCTTGACTGCCCAAAATTGCACTGAAAATGCATTAAAAATGTAGATGAGAACCATTCTGTAGTACATCTGTGCTTCATAGAAGATGTTTTCAAAGCTTTAGGAAATATCTTCCGTGCACTTTAAACTGTCAGTTTTCTGCATGCTTGTAATTTATCCAAGTGGATCTATGGACATACATTGAAAAGAGCCACTGAGTTCTGGCAGGTATCTTTCCATTTTACTCCCCCACACTTCTTCTTCCAGCGCTGGTATAGGACTCACATACAAAGATCTTGCTCAGTCCATACACAAAACCTTGCCTCCTATCAAATTTCAGTACCCCTTATATAGCGATGGGGCTGCTTGTAAAGAGGAGCAGAAATTCTGGAACATGATCCAAATATTGTATTTTGCTTTATTCTTAGAAGCAATCAAATCACTGTGTCTTGAAATAAAATAAAACAGATCTGATACGAATGGAAACTTTTGTCTTGAACCATTGGAGTTTGGTAAATTTCTAACTCATTGAACACGGGGAGAAAAGTGTTGGTCAACTAAGTGAACTCAGTGCTCCTTATACCTGCACTATATTTATTTTTTTACTTATGTAAATATTTTCATGTTGAAGGTTGTGAGCTTCAAAAGTATCCAAGTTTTATAGAGAATCACCTGACTTGTATGCTTTTGTAAAGTGGATCTTATAATAGGTACCAGGGAAACTGTTTAAAATGTAATATGTTGACTCAGAATAGAAGTTAGTGGTTTTGAATGTCTGCACTCTTGACGAGACTGGCAGTATTTCTGTGTGCAAAACACCATGTTTTCATTTTTAAGTAGCACTAGCAATTCCAGCATCATTGTTGCAGTTCCTAGGTGGAGGTAGCAGGGAACAAGACTTCGAGTGTTCTGCAAATCCCTCAGACATCCTGACTAAGTGGGATATTTTAAAGGGTTCCCGCAAACTAGAGGTGGGAGAAAAGTTGCAGTGAATAAATGGAAATGTGCCTTGTTATCTGTGAGAACTCTGCTCCCTTCAGATGTTATACAGGATTGTGTTACATAGCAAATGAGGCAACAGGAAGAGTGAGTGCATAGGAAATGTGTGGAAGGAAGTGATTTTCTTTGCAAATTATTTTGGTAAGAGCATACACCTGAATGCGTGCGAATGCATATATGAGAAATTAACAGGCTCCAGCATTTTCTCAGAAGTGCAGATTTTTAAAAAGATGTAAATATTAAATAATTTATTTTTAAAATACTAGTTAAAATTATGACCAAATATAATAATTATTAATGAAATAAAATATGTTTACACCTCAATCCTAAAGTAACTCAGAAATTGTAAAGCTGTGCTTTGTACCATGTTTGGAGAAGGACTCTTGTGGGGATGGAGAGGGAGGAAAAAATTAGGAAATTGTAGTAAGAAATAAAATTACTTTCATTTGAGATTATTTATCTAAATTGGAATTTTTCACAAACCATGAAAAAGCAGATAGACTCTTTCTATGCTTCAGGGATCTTAATGTCGTCTAAGTCAAAATAAAAGGGGAAAAGCAGAAGTGAGTTAGATTACTTTCTTTGTGATTCTAAAGAAAATAATTGTGTTTATGCTTTTTCCATAACTTAGACTTCTGGAGGTTTTGGCAATTATTACAGAAAACTGTCAGAGTGGTGTTGTATGAATAGAATCTAGCATGTCAGCTAGTGCTTGACTGAAGAATCCTGCTTTTGATCATGAAAAGTTAGTTACTCCAGATTGTCTTTAGTTTTAGTTTGCATCTTTTTTATTGCTGTGTGAAAAGTGTATGTTTCCCATTTTTTTCAAAAAGCAGAAATTGTGGTCAACCTCATTATGACCTCATCAGACAGCCTTCATAGGCCCCTAGTACCTCTAGCTGCTGAGATTCATACATGGGACGAGTGCCTTGTCTGTATGCACTCACCCCTAATGGTCTGAACTATCAAAATGGTTCTTGTTTGTATTTTTATGCTGCCATAGCTGTGTGCTTTCTGGGAGCTATGTAGACACCTTCATGGATTTGCATAATAAGCCTGAAATAAAGATCAAGTGTTTGATTTTGCATGTGTCAACTTCGCTGGTAATTTTTGGGTTGCTCTCAGACTTTTATTGCCAAGCTGAGGTAGAGGAGGCTTAGTGATAGATAAACTTGATTTGGAGCTGGTGGTCTCAAGACACGGCAAGCCTTCAATATTTTGAATTCTGTACTTTTATGGTCTTTAAATTATATAGCTATAAACAATACAGCCATGCAGCCATTTTCTTGAATATTAACATTCGCCTTTTGCTCATTATCCATCAGGCAATATGTAGGCAGATACTAGGTTGTTAAACCTGAAAAACTCACCAAGGGTGAAGGAAACAGAATTGTCATGCTTGCTTTCCACGGTCCATGCAAAAACTTTATTTTGAAAACAAACCTTATTCTTAAGAAACGAATGATGCTTGATGCACAGTGAGAACAGTGAGGTGTTCTGCATCTGAATGAAAGGTCTCTCAAGCTGTAATATGAAAAGCCTGGTGCCGGTGGAGTGCTCCAGGGATTTTGCAGCAATGTTTCCAATTAGAGCTGGCTCTTGTTATCTGTAAAGTACTGTATACTGTTTGTAACACAGCTGGAATCCTGTCAGGTGCTTTTCACAACTTGTAAAAACTGATGATTGGAAAGGGGAGCTTGCAATGCTCCCCATACCCAGTCCACTCTGTAATGATCTGTTTTCTTCTGCATCTTTTTTACTGCAGTCTTGCTCTCCAGGATTTTATAGGCTTCCATCTCCATCTGCGGGAAGGATACCTGCTCAGTCCTTAGGCACCTGCGTTGTATGTCAATGTCATGGACACAGTACTATGTGTGACCCTGAAACATCAGTTTGTCAGGTATTACATTTCTGAAGTTATGCACTAGGTTAATCTTAACGTACAATTTTTTAAGTTGTGTAACTAAGCTAAAAAAAGAGGACAATATTTTAATCTAATTTTGCTTAAATAACTTAAGTGTCAAAGTTCAAGGGGGCTCATAAAACAAACCATCTACCATTTTCCGTTCTGATTTTCTAGAGTTCAGATTATGTAGTGCTTTGTTTCCTCTGAATTACTATTTGTATAAAAAGAAAAACTAGGTACCTGCAAACTAAAGGGGCAATGTACCATGTGTTGTTCAATAAACACAACACTGCTTTTGTAAGTAATAATACACACGACTTGATACCGTCAGGTCATACACGATTGAATTTTAATTTATTATTCCTGCTTCAACAGCTGGAACAAAAGAAGCAAGGAAGGATGAATGGGATAAAAGATTCCATAGAATACATCTGGATAGCTACAAGCCTCCATTCTTTCTCCTTGTAAACCCATATATAACTCAGCAGGCATTTGATAGACGCTTAAAGCAAGCAGTCCCACTCCAAATCATATCAGAAAAAGAGAAATTATGAACTGAAATAAGTTTGAATCCCTGAAGCTGGGAATAAAATGTTGTCTGCTTTCTTGTAATTATCAAATACAGCTTTCATTCCATCTCTTTCCTCTGCAGAATTGTCAGCATAATACTGCTGGTCAGCACTGTGAGAGATGTGCACTGGGATTTTATGGTGTTGTCCAAGGTTCTCCGGGTGACTGTCAGCCTTGTGCTTGTCCGCTATCCATTTCTAGTAACAAGTAAGTAAGTGGACTCATGATGCAGCATAACCTTTCCAGCAAGCAAGAACTTTGTTTTGGGCTCACTGTATCTTTTTTCAGATGGCTACAGGAGAACGGCATCATGGAAGCCATACTAAAAAGTTTTGTATCTACTTTTTGTAGTTGATCTTCCTTTAAAAGTCGAAAATTGCTCCCTTGCTAGTATGTGATGAATAAATTAATAAGTGCTAGAAAATGCAGTACTCAACAGATAATGAATGTGTGTTATAAAGGTATTCTTACAAATGAAGCTAGACCAGAACTCAAGTACAATATAGTCACAAGGGAGCTGTAAAAAGTCTTATGCTCATATATTTTGTTGGTATAAATGTGTTACAGTGCCTTTCTTGCTCCACTGTGGAATTTATTGATTCCTTATTTAATGTTACATGAGTTCTAGGCAATTTGTGAAAGACAGAATAATTTAAAAGCAATATAGTTATTGCAGCGTAATTTTTATTGGTTGTTTTATGCTAATGAGCCTTGCCACGATGTCTCCACATGTGTTCCCAATAGATTGTACTTCAGCACTTGAGATTTGTTTGTTGTTTTGCTGATAATGATATTTGGCATCATACTGTAGTGCTGCTCTGAAAAGGTTTGTGTTTCATGATTGTTCTCTTGAAAGGTTGGAAGTGTTCCTTAAAATCATTTTTCTGTGTTTTGTCTGACCTTTAGGATGTTTTAGTGAGTATTTCAGCCAGTATATCTGAGAGAGGGTTTTTTTTCCTTCTTCCTTCTTCATTTTGTCATTTTGGGGTGGTCTGGGGTTTAATTTGAAGGATAGAACCCCTTTCTCGAACATCGGTAGTTAAACACATCATGATCTTTCATCCACGGCAAGTGTTCTTAAGAAGAGTTCCAAACCTCATAAACACAAACTGGGAACAACCAAAACAATTATAAAAGGGTATTAAAGAAATACCCTTTATCTCAGAAAGTTACAATGTAGTTGTAACTGCCAGATTTTGACTTGTACCCTTTTTTAACGTTTTCTGTTACAACTTGATTATGTGTTCTACCTACTGGTATCAAGAAGAGACACTCGAACTGCAAAGAACAAGATCAATCGAGCTTCTCAGCTTTGCACATCAGTAAATGCACTGGAAAAAAACTTCTGTTACTAACTGGCAGTAGGAACTGCTGAAAATATAATTAAGTCCTATTTTTTTTCTGGGGCTTAAAGACCTTTGGTTCCCCAGAAACACAGATGTCAGATCGGAAAGTGAGCAGGACTCTTCCCCTGGGTGGCTATGGCACCCTGCTACAAGAACGTAAACATATTCTCCACACTGTGTTCCAGAAATCACTTCAGTATCTTACCTAAAAGACAGCATAAAGCACAGGAAGTGGGTGTCGCTGAAGTGCTCTACAGCTGAGAAGTGTGTGGTCTCCACATGGTATGTGTATGTTGGGTGCACATGCAAATTGCTGAGCTGCTTGAGGAAGGGAGAGCAAGCAAAGTGACAATATCTCGTGCAACCACACAGCCTGCATGGCTGAAGATTTTTTCAGGGCCTTTTGTGTCACGCTCACATTAAAGTGATCATGAGGCTTTTTTGTTCAAAAACCTTCATAACAGATAATTGAATAACACCTGGTCTGGAATTAGTAAATACACTTAATCATGCTATAGTTACCCAATTTCTTAGCGCTGTCAAGTGAGGAATCAGATCTAAGCATGTTCAGAAGCAGAACTGCTTAGGGGTTATATAGCTTAACTCAGATGTCTCTAGACGTCATGGATGGGATTTCTTCTTCCGTTAGGTGTAGCCATCAACAATTTTGGTACCTGTATAGTAAATGCAGGGATAGACAACTATACATCTCACATATGTTAAAACTGAAGAAAACCACTACTGGAAAGAGGGCAGGGGAGGTGATTTCAAATGTGTGTATATGCCTATCTGTGCATTTCCATCTTCCACTGCTGACAGAGCATGCCTTAACGTTTGGCTCAGACTACATGCCTAACTTTTAGATGGATAGGCTTAGGTGGGATAGATCCATTCCATAAAGCTACAGAACTAGGTGGAAAAGGAGGGTAGCACACCTTGGGTTTGTGTGTGTTGTGCAGTGAAAGCTCTTCAAGATACTGTTGAACAAAAAAATCTACTTAACCTGCAGCTATTTTATGTAGTTAATTATAATCTGCATGAAATGCAGATAGCTAATAAGCCATCTTGTTAGTTTATTATGTCATGAGTGACATGATAATATTTGTGAATGGTATCGTGCAAATATTTTTATTCATGAAATTTTGCAAAACTCCACTAAGTTTTTTAATACTGTTTTAATATCATTTACAATCAGCAGTCAGCTTCAAACATGATGAGCTGGAAAAAAAAGAACAGAGAATGAGTTATTCCTAGGGGTGTGAATCTATTTTTATAAGGTTGAAAATCCATTTGAAAATGAATTTGTGAGTAATAGATAAATTTGTTTACTTTTTTTTTTTGCAAAGATGTAAATTTATATGCTCATTCAAGCACTATTGATTTAGTGCATTTTAAGCAAGTTGGAGTAGGTTGGTGACTGTACTGTATCAAGAAGGAGCTCTGGGCTCACCACTAACCATCTCTGTGCTTTTCTAGTTCTTCTTCCACAAAGATTTGAAAGAGATTTACAATACTGCAGCTTTTTAACATTTAGTTGTGTTTCTTTTCCCCCACCTACCCTTTTTGTTTGTTTTAACTGTCTGTGAAGGCACTTCATGCACTAATATTCCAGCAACATGCTACTTCAGGTAACAGGACTGTTCAGAATTAACTGCTCACTTCAGAGCAAATTAATTCCCCTCATCACCACTGCCTGGGCCCTCTCACCACTGAGGTCTCCGGGAATTTGCCACTGACATCAGCAACAGAATAAGATCCAAGATAAACTGCCTGGTTTAAAATACCTGTGGCCATATTATCTTGCAGTACTGTCACCTTGCCTTAGTGCCCCTCATATCCATGCTTCACCAATGACTTTAAGCCATTTGGCCTGTTTATACATTGCCAGTGTTACATATGGTTTCATAAAGAGCTTAATTTTATTTATAAAAGAGCCTGGAGGAGTCCTCATAGACCCGATGCCTTTTTTTATTTTTAACCTACTCTTTCTCCTTGTAGTATGGAACTACAGTTCCCATAGGGATGCACTGCAGTCGCTAGTTAGTCATCTATGTCATAGCTTAGTAAAAATAATCTAGTTTCTTCTATGATTAAAATATGATCCCTCTCTGATCATGAAGGAAATAGCGTTATATGTGGGGGTTTTCCTCTGTAGGCCAGTCTTTTTCTCTTCAATATATTGCTGAGGAGATAATCTGACGCTGCCTTTTTGGAAGATTCTGTGTGGCTGTAACTTCGGTTCCTTTTTCTTTATGTCTTAGCTTTGAGTAAACTCTTCCTGGCTTATCTCCTTTCATTCAAACTAAAATGAAATAAGACTGAAAAGGCTGGGTTTGTTTGCTCAGTTTTTTAATCTTTTGTTTCACCTCCTTCCCATTACTTCTTTTTCTTGCACTGTGAGTGACAGCACCACTCACTCATGCAAGCTTAGTTGTTGACTCCATCCCCTCTGATACAGCCCTGCCAGCATTTGTCTAAATTGTGCCAGTATCACAGCAAGGCATTCACAAAATTCGTAATAGAAAAGAGGGATTTCCCACAGGTGTTTATAAACAGATAAGAAAATGCTGCCGTTTACATTGAATGGAGCTTACCTTGGGCCCTTCTGCACACCTGACTAGAGTGAAATGATACAATAGGATGGAAAAAGTTTATTTGCTTTTGTTTCAGTTTTAGCCCTTCTTGTGTTGCGGAAGGATCCGGTGATTACCGGTGCACTGCATGTCCACCTGGATATGAAGGCCAGTACTGTGAAAGGTAGGATGAATGGAAAAAGGAGAGGGACAGTGAAAGGCAGGCAAGACCTGAAGGAGGGCAATGTCCTTCAGTAACTGTAAACTTATATTTACTAATGTTTAAATACATGCCTTTAAGTTATTTCCTCTTTATATGTTGTTATAATTCAGCCATAATGCGAAATTTTTATGTACACCCACTTAAATTGATAATCAGTGTTATTTATATTGCAAATATTGTCCTAGTCTTACTTTCTGATTTGTGGGTTGTTTTTTGCCCTGGGCCTCAGGAGTTAAACTGGGAAATATGAAATTTATCTATAACTAGATCCCACGCTTGTGGTGTGTCTTGGTGTCACTCATACCCTTTGTTCTAGTGACTGTTGTGTCCTCAGGCACTGACTGTGAAAGACACATATAAACATATTAATGACCAAATTGCCAATTAATAACCTAAACAGCAGCTGTCGTCCCATCCATAGCAACGCTGTGGGATTAAGTTGATCAAAACCAGCAAGTGTCTACTATGAGATTTCACTTCTAATGCAAAACACAAGTGGCTAGTGGGGAAAACCTTTTAGTCATGGTATACTAGAAGTTTGACTGAAAACTGTTAGGAGTGTAGAATCACTTTTGCATACTCCTTCCATCCAGACTGTTCCATGTCCTGGTTAAAAGTTACTATCAGTTTGTTGGACACTTTAGAACATTTGTCCCTCTACAAATGCATGCTGAGCCATGAAGCAACAAAGATTTTATTAATGTTCATGAATGAATGTTCATATAAATTTTGTTTACGATCTTGCCAAGTATTCATTATAGTACACTATGCATCTCAGTTGGCCAAACCTGGTTTTGTATTTGCAATGTCTAGATGCTCTTCTGGCTACACAGGAAACCCACAAGCTCCAGGAGGCTCCTGCCAAGAATGTGAGTGTGATCGATACGGTTCCCTGCCTGTCCCCTGTGACCCTGCCACTGGACAGTGCACTTGCAGGCCTGGATTCACAGGGTGGAAGTGTGTTGGCTGTGAACATCGGCATGCGCGTGATGGCATGAAATGCATTTGTACGTATACTGACGTCATTTTGGAGAGGTTTTGATTGTGTTTGTCATGTTTCAGAAATGCAACCCTGCATGTGCATCAGTCAGTTGTGTGGATTTCTTTGAAAATAATTGCCAGGTTTCTTACTACTTCGGCATTCTGATCCATTTTTTTCACGAGCCTTGAGATGCTAGGAAAACTCAATATTTTTTAATATGGTCACTGAAAATTGACAACAAAGCTTTGAAGGATTTCTTTTTGTGGGTTTTTGAAGTCTGTAGTTTTGCTAAAGGTTGTCATTGCTGTTGTGACAATATTTGCTCTTAGTGAATTTTTTACTGTTGTCCTAAATACTTAACCAGCAATTGCAATGCTCTATACCATGAGTCACACGGAAAGTTTTTACCAATGTTTGCTTGCTTATGTTGGTTCAAAAACCAGCCACTGGAATTTAAAAGACCTAAGGAATGACAGTATAATATATCCAGGAACAAATAACTTCCTTTGTTTAAAGCAGAAAACTAATAACCTAAACGAAGTTACATTTTACTTTACTGGTATCTTTGCCCTGCCTTCAGTTTTGATATGTACCAAGTGTCATGTCTTTTATTAGCGTTTGGATTTTTTTCCCATGAAATTGGATAGTGTTTGTTTTGAGCCCACATCTCATTTCCTGTGAAATTGTATGCTTATGTCTTATCAAAAATATTCAGGTAGCAAAACCTTTCTAGAAGACTAGGTCAATCCAGACTAAATAAAGCATTTTCTTGTCCTGAATCTCACCCAGCTGAGCAGGAACTGATCTTTTTGTGATCTTTTTTGTTTGGTTGGTTTTTCCTCTTGAGGCCATCATTGTTCATTTTAGAGTAGAATACAGGTATGGATCCAGTAAGTCCACATTATATAATATTTCTTAATCTGTGCATCTTTCAATATATTGGCAAGGCACAATGGGCTGGTTTCAAGGTTTTACCTGATTTTTATTTGTTACAGGACTTTAACTGGAGCTTTTTCATTTTCGGCCGGGGGTGAGGGGGTGGGGGCAGGGAGGGGTGCCTGTGTGAGGGACATGTAACATCATGGCAAGTAGATACCAAAGAAAGGTGCTTTTTTGTTGTTTGTTTGTTGTTTTTTTTTTTCCCACAGAATGCATTCAGTCTTTGCCTCAATACCCAGAGGTGTACAGCTCTACTACTAAAATTAGGTAGTACAGCTCAAAAAAATTGCAGAAATTTTAAAAGCAAATGGGAAAAATTAAGAAACCAGAAAAGTGCTGGAAGTGGCTGAATGTATCATATTAGTCAAGAATGTAATGTGTGGCTTCTTTGAGTGGTTAAAGAGGAAAACATTAGGCATGTAGGGTCAGGGACTACACAGTGCAGAACATTGTTTAACTCAATAGTTGTGATCAGCTCTCAGAGAGTGCTTGGGACTTAGTAGAACTAAGCTTCTCAACGTGACTGTTGAGTTTGGTGCTTTTGCATTACTCCTGATGCCTAGGTACAAGTCATCATTGAAAATGAATAGAGAGATTACTGTGAATGTAGACATAAATACTTTGGCATTGGTTCATTGATGAAAAGCTTAGTGTACTTAAAGGAAATAAAAGTCTAACATCCTGCAGTGTGATATAGTTTAGGACTTAATTCTGAACTATTGTATATCTTAAGCTGTTTTAAACTACAGCAAAAAGAATGCAAATAGAGTAACAAGCTACTTTGCTGAATTAACTATGCTTTGGCTCCATTTTGTGGCCTACATGTCAAGAAGAATTGTAATCACAAGTTCGGTCTGTAAGTGTTACAGCTACAGAATTTTAAAATAAGGACTGTATTTTCCAGAGTGGCATCTAAGCAAAAATGACTTAATTTTTCAACAACCTGAATACCTGTTATATTATTACCGGTATTAGCCAATGTTTTCAATCTCAGGCACTGCTTAGTATGTTTTTACTGGTCATTTACCTTACCACTGTTCTGAAAAGTCTTTTGGATATCCAGGATAACAGAGTTTCTTTGTACAAAACAACTTAAGTGCAAGTTATTCTTCGTAATGCTTTCCCGGTTCGTTAATGAGACTATTTCATTGTGTCAATAATAAGGTTAAAAATCTTCACTATCAATGGGAAAAGCTGTGTGCAGGCAAATCAATTTTTTCATCTTTTTGCTTTGAGAGATGCAGGATTTAACTGCAACATATTTCTGTGTCAGTGTTGAACTGTATCTATACTACCTGTAGCTGCATTTTTACTTAACTGGATAATCAATTTTCACCATCAAAACAGTGCTTTGCACATCCATATGGACATATCATGTCATTTCTAGGGAATCAAATGAAATGATTTCTTTCCTTTAGTCATAAAAGGAGGAACCACCTATAGGAACAGATGGGAGATACTTTAAATGTCCCCTATCGCAGGAACTGGGCTGTTACATTGACACCACATCAGTAACATCCATGTCATAAATTGCAAAAACTGCAATTAAATATTTCAGTAGACACTTTATGCCCATTTTCTCCAACTTTGTGATTTTCCCTTTTGTTTAATGGTTCCTCAACCCCCATATAACTCCAAACCCACCTTTGCTAATGCAGGGCAATACCCCTGACGTGGTAGAAAGCCAGCCTGATCAATAAACCATTTGTAGCCTGTGGTGGACACAGGGACTGTGGCAGACAAAGGGAATGTGCAAGCATAGACTTTGTGGGAATTTGCCATGGTTAACACTGCCTAATATGTTACAGGCTTCAGAGTACCATTGTTTTCTTCTGATGGGGATTCATTGCTGCAGCCATAATATGCTTTCGTAGTCATTGTGCTGCTAAAGAACCATTAGAAACACCTTCTAGGGAAACCCTGAAGCTTTCCTTCCTTACTCCCAGAACATTTATCTGTTCCAGTCTTGAGTTTAATGCAGCTGAGAATTTGGTCCTGTATACAATATATTTTTCCTTTCGTGTATCAACCACTTCCAAAATACTCCCCCTTCTGACTTGCTTCAGTTGTAGCAAAACCTTAACAGTAATAATAGTGATTAACTACTCTTAATGTACAGAAAATAAATGCCATATGCAGAATCACACAATCACAGAAACCTGTTTGCTTTTGATATTTCAAATTAGCTGTATTCATGTATCTACTTCTGCTAATTTGCAGAGTTCCATTTCAAATACTGCAATTGCATTGTACCTGTCAGAAGTGCGAAGCACCCTTAGTTAGGTGGTAAAACGATCTAGCTTAAAAAAATACATGCAAATACAATCACCCATGTTTAAAAAAATGTAGTTGTAAGTCATGTAAAACGTAATGTGATTAAGCTGTCCCGTGTTAGTATGTTGTAGTTAGTATTTAAGTAAGTGAAAATTGATTTTGAATATCTAGCAAAGAATAGCCATCTGAGTAATGAATTTTTGGCAAATTCTATGCAAGGTCACCACACAGTATGAAATGAAAGCTAAATAATGCATACTTAAATCCAATTAGAGAGGTATTAGCCACAGTATTGTATTATTATAATGTATTATTGTTTAAATATAACATTTACATTTTAACGTATCCCATATCATAAGTATTCTAAAGATTTTAGAGTGAAAAATTCCATTGAAAAGATGGGGGACAAAAATGGAAGAGCACGGATATTCATTAAAGTGATCTATTTCTGATATAGCTAAGAATCTGTTTTATCAGGTTCCTACTGGTTTTTTTGGTAACGTCATTTTTCAGTTGCTTAGTGCATGCCACTTTTCAGTGCTGTAATAACAGTTATATTTTGGAAAGCTACAGGTAGAATGGAAAGAGACTGTATTTTTTTTACAGCCACTGTGCAAAGGGGAATAATTTGTTTACTGCTAAGTAACAATGGAAAGATAATTACAGGTGAATGGCACAGACAGATTTCACTTCCCATTATATTCTTAGAACAGAACAATGTTGTTTTCTCTGGGATGTTGTTAGGGAACTGAAAATAATATCCAGAAAGTGTGGCGGGGGGTGAGGTGGGGGATGTCTTTATAAGTATACAGGAGTCTGGATGGTCTGCTACACATCATAAAAATATTTTTTTCTTTTTGCATTAGTATGGTTAATAACTGAATTATTTCCCCAGATAGTGACCATCTAGATTGTCACGTACAGATAGTCATAATACTCTGCTGATGAAGACTTTATTGTAATTTTTGGTCTCAAGTAATCCACTTCTTAGGCTTACTTTCCCTTTTCTTTTGAAAAGTTAGTAGCGAGTAAGAAAATTTGTGATGACTGCAAACTAATTTTAATAATGGGGCCAACACCTTTGTATACTGTCAAATATGACAAAAGTTCTCCCAAATCTTCTCTAATGCTTACAATTTTTTGTATTTATTTGTAACTACAAATGAATTGTTCTCTAAATGATCGATGCCCCCTTATGCATCACTCATTTTTACCGTAATAAATATATCTCAATGTTTATTCTGCTAAAAGTTGTCATCTGGCAATGGCTGACTGGCCTATAATCACTACAGTACTGAAGAAGTATATTTTCTGTTTTCTTAGTTAAAGCCCAGTGTTCCAATCCAGAACATAGCTGAATTGTGTGATGAACAGGAGCAGCATTTCCTCAGTTCTGTACCCAGCATGCTTGGGCAGACTGAGATTGTTAGTATTTGCTTGATTCATATTTTACACATACATACTAGAAATGTGTAAACAATAATACAAGCCAAAGCATGTATTGCTCCCTACTCATCCCTCCCAAACAGCTGTGACCTTAGCAAGCTGAAGTGGAAAGAAGAAGCTACAAGGGTTTGGGATCAAGCCTGTAGCAATCAAGCATTTTTGTAGACAAGTAAAATTTTTTTATTTTACCTGGTGACATTCCACTTCACTTCAGTTGTAGAGTGTGTAGTATGTAAAATGAAGAACCTTAGATTGCAGTACTGTTGGAACAGTAACTGTGCTTACAACTGTGTGGTGTTTAGGGAAAAAAGTGATACTAGTGAGAACTTCAAGGCTTTATTGTTAAACATGTGGCAAGTCAGAACTCACCTTGTGAATTCTTTCAGGGCACCAGTCATAGCTGCAATGGGGACTTCAGAAAAATTTGCCTTCAATATTTTGAGCTCCGTTGCAACACAAACTGCAAAATCTTTCCTATGATGTATGCTCTTGTCACAAATGTTTGTTGGAATCAAGCAAAAAACTAAATGCAAAGCAGTCAGTGTGGTTCTGCTGTATGAGATTAACAGGGAACAGGAAATAATCATGACACATAGAGATCAAACAGGTTTGTTAGGAATTTTTCTTTAACTCAGTCTTGGGGGGGGAGGGGAGAAAAAGAAGGATCTTCAGCCATTCTGCAGTCAACAGTTTTATATCTTTATGGATTAATATATTCAATATTTGTAGAAGGAGAAAATTATGTAATCAGATTCCTTTCATACTAGGGCTTGGACATGTAAATATTGTAGTCTATGTAGACTGCTGTTTGCAATGCGCTGACACAGTTCTTCACCCATGAGAACGAAGGAGCTCCTAGGCACTGGTCCTGGGAGAATCAAGTTTTTTTGTCTAAAATAGGGAGTAGCTTCATGATCTCAGCCCTTCCAAAATCAGAACTAAGCAGAGATGCTGTCAGAGACAGATCTTGAAGAATCTGTGAAAAGAAGCATCTCCTAGCTCCTACACAGTCTAATTTAGCAGGAGCTGGAAGCTTCTTATCACAAGCCTTAAAAGAGTGAGCTGAAAAGAAAGATACTGTGTGTGACACCAGATCTACGAAGTTGTGGGCTAGCTTCTGCTATGTTCTGAGTTTAGCAGAAGTTGTGGGCTCTTCTGCCACAGCCGTAAGAATTAAATTTACGTCTGTGCTGGACAACTGCTGCTCTATCTGCGTGAGCTCAGTAAGCGATGGGCACCCCTACTTGACCTGGCAGCTGATAAACTATCAGTTCTCCCTTTTTTTATTGCATGAACTCCTGTTGAGTCTAGACCCACACTCCAATGTCTTTTGCTCAACTTATGCACTATATAAACCTAACTAGTACTGCTAAGTATCAGAACCAGCAAATGAGACTTTTTAAATAATGAAAATCAGAAATAAACCCAAGCCAGTACTTTAGACCCTGATCTGGATCTGAGTTTTCCGATACTTGGGAGACATATTGATCATGCAAACTCCCTGAAACCAACAGCAATGGCAAGGAAACTAAAGGTTTCAGCTCGCTACTGGGGTTCTGTTTCGTGGGACAGAGGAGGGCTTTTTTATCTTTTTTATTGTTTGGTGTGAGACAAGTGCCATAGTGGGAAAAATGAGGTAATGGGCAACAGATTAATGAGCCTAACAGAGTTCAGCACTTCATTGTGAAACAGCAGAAACCAATGCTGAAGAGTCACTATCGTAAGATACCACTTCATATCAGAGATTACATGGTTGCCCTTAGACCAAAAATTACCTAGCCATAAAAGTCTTCTGAATCTTAACAGCAATGAAAGTATTAAAGCAAAATTGTGTTAGATATTCATTCAGTTGGAGGAACATGTTGTGGCTTAGATATGCAATTCCTTTATTGTACATTATCTTCTCTTTGTAAGATGCAGTAAGTGGTTAGATACCCATAAACTTATAGTGTCTTTTATTATTTGAGGAAGTATTTAAAAATAAAAAAAATATTTGGCATGCATACTTTGGAGAAGCTTCTCACAAGAGGTAAGTCAAAATCCTTACAGGACTTATTGTGCATGGGAAAGTGTGGTGAAAATGGAAAATGCAGTAATTTGCATTAATTGCTTGCTGGACTGTTGTAATATTGACTGCATGATTTGCCTCTTACATGCTTGCACTGCTGTAATGACCTGAATTTAGTGCTGCATTCATTAGTATTAGACACACATTTATACTGACAGTTTTATAGATAGACACAGAAGTATTTAGTCTTGCAAAATATAATCATACTCTTGTAATATTTCCCATAGCTACAGTACATTTCAGACTGCATATTGGAATAGCTTAGTCTTGTCTTACCTACTCAGCTGTGGTCCTCACTTGATGTAGTTCCTCTTTTCAACCTGATTATCATGCAAGAGGTGTTAATTTATCCTGAATTCACTTATCAATAGTTTACTCATTGAGAATACTAGATGTCTTCATAAGCTGTTCATTTTTTTTCTTGTTGGTGTGAAACAATTTTGTCTTTAATACACAGCAGATTTTTAGTGTTTTAGTACCAAACACTGACAATTTTGAGGGTGAATAGATTTAGGTTGTTTCATAAGTGAAATAATGTATCAGAAAAAAGAAAACAACAAACAGCAACCCTTTTCAGGTCCATGATCACTTACAAGCATCCTGCAAAATTATTACCGGGTCTACTTATCTTCTTGACCAGCTATGTAATAGGTGTTTGTTATATAAAACATTCAACTGGCTGTAAAACTTGTTTTTCCTGTAATTCTCTCAGACTTCTAAAAGCAAGCACACTATGACAAGAGCTTAGATAGTAATAAGCGCTTTTTTTTTTTATTTCACATAGAAATATAAATCAGAATGTATCATGCCCACAGTTAACAACTGCAGAGAAGTTCGTGTAGTTCAGCTTATGTAACAAAATACTGTGAAATGGGAGGACGAAGTCTGCAAATGGAAGCAATGAAAATGCAAAAGGAAGTCTTAAAATAACAGTATCTAGCTTTCTGCACCCACTTCTTACTGCATTAATCCAGCATCTATCTTGTCTCCTTTTCAATCATCGCACGAGTTTCGTGGTGTATTAAGCTACTATTCATTATTCTTCTTTTCTCTGTATTTGACTCAACTCCTTGCCGTACTGAAGAGCCAACCTACAGAATAACATCAGTATTCAGATAACTGAAAACTTTAAAGAACAGAAAAAAATAATCCATATGAAGAATAGGTTTCAAGGAAAAAAAATATGTAATTTTCTGTTGAAAATAACTTCTCTTTTTCTACGGAAACATACATGTTGTTTAGTGGTTTTTTTAAGCCATTGAGCTGCCTGGGAGTGTTGCTGAAATAAATAATTACATACTTGTAAAACTTAAGGCACAGTCCTCTATGTCTGTTAACATTACCAGTGAATTCATTGTTTCACAGTTTGCTCCATTTCCTGAGATGTTGTTCAGGTTTGCCAGTTCTGTGTAGCATCTTTATGCAGGGAAACAGTAAGACACTCCCACAACTCTGTTCTAAAGGATGAAGTATTTTCCTGTCTGCAGCATAAATTATACAAGACTGTAAGATTATGAGAATTTCTTGTGATAGTTTATAGAAAGCGGGGGGGGGGGGAGTGCAAACTTCTTTCAGTATTATCCAGCACACACCAGTATTTTCCATGCTAAAGCATATTTGCAAGAGAGGAAGCACACATAAAAAACAAACTGGTTAGTGAAAGGAGGTAGGGAAAAGCATTACTAACAGAAAACTCAGTATTTTTGCCTGGACTCTTTCAACTGTCTGCATTACAAGTTTAGAATGTTTGGTCATGCTGTTATATGACTATAAAGTATATAAATTGTGAGACTTCTGTAGCCTTTTTTTATATTCAAAGCCACAACCATACTATACTTAAAGTGCTCCTTAGATTTTCCAAATTAGTTGTCCACTTTTTTCAACCTTAACAAATTAGTTGTCCACTTTTTTCAACCTTAACAAATTAGTTGTCCACTTTTTTCAACCTTAACCCAAATTACTTGTCTAATTTAGGATTTTATATTGGCTAATCCATAATGGACAATGTTAATTATTTCCTCTTTTTGTGAGGTAAGCCTACCTATTTTGCTGCTCTTTTTTATATGAAAATGTCCCACTACCAAGTCCTAAGCAATAAGGTCTTTCCTGTTCTCTAGTTGTTATTTCCATTTTTTTCTCACACTAAGCTTTTGGGGTAAATTATCTGAAATTAGTGTTACTCTCACAGAATTGTATGTGTGCCATAAAATTTCTAACTCATATGTCTTAAATATTTAGCAATATTTAATATTTAAATAAGCTTTGCTCTTCTTCCTCTCAGCTTGTGATGATGAATGCACAGGACTCCTTCTCAGTGATCTGGATCGGCTAAACCAGATGATACTGAGTGTTAACCTTAGTGGTCCATTGCCTGCTCCATATAAAACGTTGCATGGTTTTGAGAACATGACACAGGAATTAAAGGTACGTTCATAGTATTCACATTCGTAAATAACAGGGCTTCAGTACAACTGTACTTCAATCTGTTCAAACATACAGCCATGAGCAGGTTCAGGGAAGAAGAAAAAAATCAAGATTTAATTACTTGTAACTTGTTTTGATTAATAAGTAGTTATCACAGCTATTTATTTTTACTTATTTTAATAAATAAATCTTACAGCAGTAGTTTGTGTACCTATGTGCAAGGAATTATACTGCAGCACAGGAAAAGTGATGTCGCATCCAAATAGAATGGTGTTCATGCTGGTGGTCCGTAAAGCAGTTACGTATGTTATATACTGTATGTTTCATACCATACTTATAGGTTCTCCACTAAACTATGTAAAGATGTCAAGATTCCCAAGGAAACTATGTTGGATGGATGTGTCACAAAAGTCAATGACAAAAGGGAGTTGCATAGTGTAATGAAAAGGAAATTTTTGATGCTGCTTTTCTACAATATTTGGAAGCACTGAGATCCATTAAATACAGAATTTCACTCTCCCTCCTCTGTTCCCCAACAGCATTTGCTTTCACCTCAGCGAGCACCAGCGAGATTTCTTCAGCTAGCACGAGAAAATCTGGATACCCTGGTGACAGAAATGGATGAACTACTGGCAAGAGTAAGTCTGTGATCACGTTGGGGTCTATGGGTTTGGTTAAAGCTGCAAAATTACAGAAATCTTCTGAATATGAACTTGAAGTATAAGATGCTTCTCAGTCTCAGTGTTTGAAATGGTAGCTAGTCCTCGAACAACCTCTTTTTGTGGGCCAATATATTGAGATACATTTTCTGCAAAACTTTATAATAATGTAAGAAAACTTTATAATGCTCATACAGAGCTCCCAAGAATGAACTTTTTTGGAAAAGCTGACACTTAAAAGAAAGATAGTTATTGATACAGCATTTTTGGGCTTTCCCATGACTTCAGCTGCAGGTTATGTTACAAACCTAATGGCACAAACCCATGGGATTACCATAGTTTCTCGCATATCTGGAGTTTTTCTTTGAATAGCTGAGGCTTTTGGAAACTGAACCGCCTGGTTCCTTCCTTTTCTTCCAAACAGTAGTACTGTCTCTGGTAAGTCTATCTGCTTTCTGCATCAGCAACATCATCATATTCCCTTTCATATCTCCTGAGCCTGACTGTCTCACAATAGTTCTCAGTCTGTTCCTGTTCTAAGATTGCTTGTTGCAATACAAGTAACCTGGCTTCGCTTATAGTTACTTAGTGCTCAGCCATCTCAAGCGAATTACAGGAAAAGTTTTGCTGTTTTGCGGTTTCATTTTCCATTTTGGGTTATCTGTTGTATTGGCTTGTTTCTCCAGGAGCTGTAGAGCAAATGGTAGCCTAGCCTGATTCACTTATTTTAAAGAAATTGTACAGCAAGGAAACGGAATTCCTGGTTTAGCAAATAACAAGGTCTCATTAAGAGTCAATGAATGGCAAAATTGAAATGGGGACAATATTTAAAGGGAGAATTCAAATATATGCACAAGGTGTGTGAGTTTAGTTAAATGTATGTGTTCTATATTTCATTTATGAGGGTAGCGTGTCTTCTGGATTTCAATTGATGTGCTGTTTACTCTTCTTATTAAGGAAGTTTTATTTCGATATAGACCTTATTTTGGTCAGGAAAAGACTAAGAAAATAATATAAATTGTGCCACCTAGTGGAGAACAAAATAGTGAAATGCACGAGCCACAATAAAAACAGCTGTCCAAAATGTATTATGAAGGATTACCAAAAATCATGTTAGTGAGGAGTTCTTCCCTGTGTTGAAGTAGCCAAATAAGAAATACATGAATTACTGTATTGGTGAATATACAGGTGAGAGAATTTACCTTATCCCCATACAGTTTTAGCATAGTGTCTTAAAATTGTTCATAGTTTACAGAACTAAAGTTCTCAGAAAAACTGGTTTGTTTGTGTGGATTATATTCAATTTTGAAAAAAAACTATGTAATTATAGGTAATGGGTAAGAAAGCATCTGCAGTGTGTTTGCATATGTATGTCTATACAGACACACACGCATATGCACAGGCATCTATACATACTCTCACTGTAAGTCTAAAGAAAGCTTGTTTTTTCACTTTTATTTGATCTTTTATTTTTCTGCCAGAAATAACTATTATGGTACTTTTAAGTCTAAGTGGGCTTTTAACTTGTGACAGCCCTACAGGCAGAGAAGATTATATTTCTTGTATTAAGATTTCTCAGTCTTCTCTTAAGACATTTTTTTTCCTTTGCATAGTTGCTTTTTTTAGTATCTTTTCCAATTGCCACCCCCACCTCCCCACCCAAAAAAATTTAAAATTAATCCCCCCCATGGACATGACCTAAAATAACGTTGCAAATTCTGACCTCCTGTAGATTAATCTTAGAAGGAAAAATATTGAAGGTGTGGTCTTAGGGAGTTAGTGTGCTGGTCGGATTATCACTGCTTCCCTGTCTGCAGTTTTCTATTGTTGCAATGAGTAAATAGCCTGATGGTTTCCAGTTATCCTTATAGAGAGTTAACTTGTTGCAGTTGGGTTTTTATATTTGGGGACTATCAACTGGTGGCAGGTCCTACCCTTTTGTTTCTGTGTTTGTAAATACGAGCAATGTCCAAGAAAGAAGGCTGAATCCTGATGCAGCATGTTCAAGTCTCATTTCCGAATAAAGACATAGCCAATAACTACATAATGGCCAGCCCTTGGAGCACATGGTACAACCATAGATAGCAAAGATTTTCCCTGTGTCTGATTTGAAGGCTCACTAAATTTTCAAAGTGAAACCAGTAGTGATGAAGAAAAAGGTTGATGAGGGTTAGTAAGGAGTCTATTTCCGTGAAAAAATGTCAATTTATCCATTTTAAGGTAAAGTGTAGAAGATAATAGTGTTTAGTCGCTATAAAACCTTTGGGGGTTTTGTTTCCTTGTGGTCTCTTTTCAATCCATCATCTCTTACATCAGTGCAGTACTCTTCCCCCCCACCCCCACCCCCCATCATATTCTTTCCTTCATTCACTCTGCCATACAGATCTTCACATCCTTCTTGCACTAATTACGTTCTTACATGGTTGCATGCTCATTCCCACATCTACCACCAGAGGCAGACCTCAGACTTTTCACTTGCTTTCAGCTCACTACTTTTAGTCAAAACCCCCTCTTCCCTTCTAATTAGGTACAGAGTCTTCAAGAAAGACAGGGATCAGAATTAGTCCTCTTGATTGAAATGCCTCTTTTAATTTTGTAAACTTTTTCATTTCTCCCATACCACTGAACTTCTCAAGCTCAGAAATTTCTGGAAGCAGTAGCAAAGGCAACTTAGTTTCCAATAGTTGGAAGCATTTGATGGGAGAGCCAAGAACTTCCATCTGTACAGTGATGTTTCTGTTTACTCCTCCTTTGTGGTCTACAACTCACTAGCTGGAGAAATTCCTGTAGGGCTCCCCTCCAGATGCCATTCAGAGGAATTTCTTACGGCTTGGTAAGACCTCAGACTAAACACACAAACAACCAAAATGAAAATATGTGTGTAATTGCTAATACTTGTTAATAGTCTAAGTTGCTAAGTGGCTAATGGTCTTCAGATTGGGGCAAAGCCTTCCATGGAACCTTCATCACTAAGTACAAGCTGCGAACCTCACCAAAGCAAGTTTATTGATCTTGGATACTTTACTGTATTTCCATGGTAGAGATCTCCTTTATGCCAAAAAGTCTTATTTGTGTCAGGACTTCTTGAAGATTCATTCCAAACCCTTGCTCTAGGTCCAGTCCGCCTGACCCTTATTGGTACCCCAGAGGTTTTTGTGCCTGTTTACACTGTTAGTAGATGCTGAAGACTGACCTTATAGAAATGGTGACCTGTAGTAAACTAAATATATAGAAAATGAGTAGAACTTTATTAACAAATGGAAACATTTAATTAGCCATGGAATGGCTAGGTAAAAGTGTGAAGGATGTTTGCCATTTAATTTAATTTATGGACTAAAAGCTAGACGAGACAATGAAGCAGAAGATTATTTTTCAGCACAGCAAATTGTGGCAAAATACAGAAAGCATACAGTGGAGCTGAATGAGATTTAAGTACTAAAGAGAACTGTCACTGAGAGGAAATGAAAACTGTTTGATGACAGATTAATGTGCACAAAAATACAGTACATGCCATTCAGTCATAAATATTGAGAGGTTAAAGTAGCCAACTGGAATTAACATAAATGTGGAAAAAGTAATCAAAACTAAGAAAAGTATATGTAAGTTATAAAACACCATTTGTAGTAAAGGACTTAGAAATATTCTAGAATATAATAAAAGTGAATGTGAAAATTCCAAGCAAATAAAATCCAAAGAATAAAAGGCTGATTGTGGAGGATTTGACAATAAATAATAAGGTAGTTCTCAATTACATGAAGAATGAAATGACATCAGAAATGCCAAGCTGGGTTAGAGCAGTGGTCCATCAAGATCATTCTGTATTTTTGCCTTTTTCCTATCCAAATTGCCTCTTACAGCTTACTTTGACAATATTTTAGTTCTGTAGCTATGCGGGTAAAGGGGTTTTGTAAATCCAAGAGGAAGTAACCAATACCATGATTAAAGCTGTGTAAATGTGAAAAGTTATGTTCTTCTACTGATATAGGGATGAAATAAACTAACTCCCCCCAGTCAGCATGGGTTCTTAATTCTTCCTGTATAATTCTATTTATCTGAATGATTTTCATATAAATTACTTTCAGAATAACTACTCTACAGTAGACCAAAACTGCAAGTGATATGATAATTCCAGGGATTTCATTTCAGAAACCCAGCTGTCCTGAGGTATCTTGAGGGCTTCCATCTGGAAGCTAATCAGGCAAAAATAAATGTGTTGAAAGTGATACTATTTCTCTTTGACTATTATTCAAAAGGGTTGGGGCTTGTAACCAAGAAAACAGTTTGTACAGCTCAAGTCAGGGAAAACCTAAGTTCTTTTTGAATTATTGACCTTCTAGCCATTTCCCAGAGACCAGAAAGTGCAGAATGCCCTGCTTCAAGACATACATGGATGTGCAATCCCCAAATAAAAAAACTGGGTGGTTTTTTTTGGTTTTGGGGTTTTTCTGCTTTACAGTACAATTTTACAAGCTTTATTGCTTGAAATTGTCAGCTTCCTTGTAATAAAATTGGGTCCATTTTGTGAATAAGGACCTTGAGAGCTAAGTAGAATGTGTTAAGATGTTTCCTTTCCTCAGCATGTTTTTGAGATCTGCAGAAGATACCTGTCTTCATCCTACTGCTGCTATAATTCAACACAATTATAAAGCATTTAGTTACACAAAGCTAAAATTTTACTGAGCATCCCAATACGTTGCAAACAAACAACTTCAAGCATTAGAGCTGAAAAAAACAACTTTTCTTTTTCTCTTTCTTGGTTTAATTAATGTATTGATTTAAAATTATTCTTGCTTGACATGATCTCTTTGAGAATGCCTCCAGGGAGGAGGGAAAGAGGTCATGATATCTGCTGCACTTTGTCAATCGAAAATTGCACAATTCTGACACTATGGAAAGTATTCCCTGATGAATCTTAACCTTAAAAGGTTCCAAACAACATTTCTTTAAGCAAATTTAGTGAATGATTTCATGCTGTTTCTCTTTGTGTGCTCTTGCACACAACTAGGGTTTCTCAGAACCTAAAATAAAGCCTTCCAATTTCCACTTAAAGGGAAGGGTAATAAAATTTAATTGTGTACTTGAACAGAGCATGTCATTTCCCGTTCATCTGATCAATAATTCATTGATTGCCTGTTGCCTGAGGAAAGTTTTATACATAAATTCAGCCAGTAGGAGTATTCCACAGTGCACCCTTGTCCTGTTCATTAATTATACTTTTCCTGAATTTGGATCACTAGGCTACCAAGGTGACAGCAGATGGTGAGCAAACCAGGCAGGATGCTGAGAGGACTAATGACAGAGCGAAATCTCTTGGACAGTTCGTCAAAGGCATTCTCCAAGCTGCTGAAGGTATTGGAAAAATACGCTGATTGTTTCTCAAGAAAACTGAAGGATGGTGGGGGAGAAGGTCTGAGAGACAGCGAGGAAGAGTTTATTCACTGAGAAATGTCATATGCTTTAAATGTTGAGTGAAGAAACTATAGTCAGCTATCTTCAGACTTTTTTCAAGCAACAGATGCAGTTTATATAAACAGTGTATTTGTAGTTATGAACAAAGACTAGCAGAACATTGAGTATGTTCCTTCAGGATTTTTGCAGTTATTTGAAGAAAAGTTATTATGATGAAGTAGTTAAGAGGGCTTAGCTTTTATTTATTTTCAAACCAGTTGAAAACATGTATTGGGGAAAAAGCTTGATGTAATTTCAGCATTTGGTACCTTAACACTTCATCTTAATTCCACAAAACTACTTCAAAAATACATTACTGCTTGCTGTTAATGAACATCTGCTACTTGGAATTTCCAAGTGACTCCTAACCCTACCTAAGCAGTAGCATAAAGCCAACTCTCTTTCTTCCACAAGCTGATTCCCTGCATTTACAATGCAGTAAAGATTTATGAGCAGAAGTATTGTAGATGGCTTTGAGAAGCAAGACCTATATACTGTATGAGGGTATTAAATAAAATAATGACTGAAAAATATGAAAATTATTGGCAACCACAGACAGACTTTCTACTTGAAAAATACTTATTTGTTCTTTCTTTCTGAAAGCTCCCCCTACAGTACTATTTTCAGTAGTTATGCTTCTGAAGTCCCATCTCATTGAAAGGGAAATCTTCCACTTTTGTCCAGGTGCTATAAAGTACATTTTATATTGCTTTCAACATGTAACATCCCCATACGTGCCCTGTAGCCGAATTGAGCAGCGGTTTAGGATAGCTTTAGGATGTGCAACTTTGACATGAAGTAAATGTGGGAAAAGCAACAATAAAAGGTAAGCAAGTTTTCAAGATAATTTTTAAACAAAAGACCGGGTTCCTCAGTTCACGATGAATTTGGGATGACAAGGACTAAACTAATTATTTATTCCTCAAAGTTTATGCCCAGTGTTTGTAACCCAAGCAAAAGTTTCCTTGATCAGGTTTAGCAATAGAAAGTACAGAGTTTGAAGACATTGAAGAGGTGAAATAAATTTATGTGATATCTTAGAAGTAGACAAAGACTTTAAAATCAATGTGTTTGCCTAGAGGCCAAGTTAACTTTTCAAGAGTAGATGAAATATAGGAGCACAGGACCAAAAGATACCTCCTGGGTTGCTGCATCCACTCCCCTGCTATCATAAACTTTCTAACCCTCATCTTCAAAGCAGTTTCCACAAGTACACAAAATCTGATTAGAAGGCAGTTTCAGAACTCATCATAACTACAAACTTTCTCATTTCTAGCTAAAAAAAATATTCAAGTTTAGTTTATCATCATGTTTTCTTTTGCCAACTTCGTCCTTTACTTCAAATAGATTTTCTTCCTTTCCCTAGTGCTCCTTGTCCTTCCCCTACCCCCAACTTATGTTTGTAGAGAAGAATAATATTCCCCCTTTGCCCTTTTTTCCTAGACTAAAACACCTTAAAGCACATTCTCCCAAATCTCTGGCTCACCTTTGTATAATTCCCCTTCCTCTGTTCAAAATTAAGTTCATCTTTCCTGAGCACAGGCAGCAAGCATTGAAATGAGGTTGCTTCACTGTCTTGCACTTCAGTAACATTAAAATCTGCCTATGTCAGCTCTCCTAATACATTCTGGGATAGCATTTCCTTTTTTTCACAGCTGGGTGCCATTGGAGATTCATAATATAGCTGTGTCCTTCTCATTCATACCTTATATCTAACTGGCAAAGCCATAGTTTACAGCTGAAATCTCTCTTGTTTAGTTTACAACCTTGTGTTTTCTACTGATCCTGTCAGATTACTTCAGTTTTGAAGGTCATCCAGTTCTTTCTGCATAGCGTTCCAATTTTACTCAACTAAAACTGTCTTACAGCTTTTCCTCATAAACATATTTTATCAGTAGACTTTCTTTTCTTTTTCCCCAAAATCATTAATGAAAATATTCAATTGGATTTGATAGTAATCAGTATAGTCAGATATGTGCTACCTTTAGGGGGAAAAAAAATAAAAATAAACCAACAATCATTTATTCCACATCCTTTTTTTCACTTACTTTTAAAGCAATTTCTCAGGCCATAGTGGAATTCCCATTTCTTCAAAACGGGCACTACATTGGCTTGTTCTCAGTCAAACGGTCTTCTTCCTGGATTTGTCAGGTCATGCACCAGATCTTTCAGGTTTCTAGAATGACAGTTCTCTGGCCATTCCACCTTGAGTTTCTCAAAATGTTCTTCCTCTGGTTGTGGTAATTTCTATACCCTTACTTCTGATTGCCATCCTCAAGTACCTTCCTGTTCAGGATCACTATCTTCCAAAACTGAGGATAAACTTTCATCTTATGTTGGAGCCATTCATAGAATATTTTAAAATTTGACAACATTTTAACTGCATATTGGCCCCATACCTTCTCTGACTCTGCTCTTTTTGACCTATGAGACATTACTAGATTGTTCCTTAAAAACTTTATGTTCACTTGCGTTATTCTGATTGAGATGGCCAACCAGTTTGGAGGTATTCTTTATGCCCATTCCTTGTCCCCCATCCCTAGATTACAGATTTCTGAAAGTTGTAGTACTTTGGTTCTCTAGGAATGCAGGACTGTATCTGTGGTCCTGAGCTCACTAGTACTTGTTGCCTGTAGGCAACAAGTTTAGGATGAATGCCATGGAAGGACCTATTTCTTTCCACTGACTGAAGGCAATGCTTGAGAATGGCAGTGCTCAGAAGTACATGATTGTAGATCAGATAGTTGCCTCCCTAAATGTCAGGGAATCAAGGAATTCTCAAAACTATAAAAACTCCTTATTACAAGTGAGAAGTTTGGAGTGATTTGTTATAATGACCATGCTCTGACGATTGACCCATTTCTACTGAACTGATTGCTGACACTTTCTTAACTTCCAAGTACCTGTAGCTAGTTTTCTCTCTTAACTACAGAATATTCCCAGCTTTGCACCTCCTTGTGTTTGTCTATGTCAGTGCATCCAAATCTTTTACCACTACTGGACTCTGAAAGTTTGCAGTATACTAAGACTAGAAATCAAAGATTGTTATGAGAAGAGGAGGATGGAGGAGAAAGATAAAGCTAGGTATGAATTTTCCTGACCCTAATAAAAGCTGAGATAACATATCCATTTTCCCTTTTAAGGTAAATATTCAGGGAGGTTAAATTACTATTTATTTATTCTTAGATTATTTTTTTAATTAAAAAGAATATATGCCTATTCCTGGCCTGAGGTAGCTTAGTAATGATACATAACATGACGTACAGAAGTGATCCATGATCCATTTAAGAGAAACATAGTCTTTTTCTAGTCCTCACTACCCCACACGTAACCACTCTTGATTAAAAATGCAAATCTCAGTTCTTACCACCAAATCAAGAAATAATTAGATTAGAATTTTCTTCGTAATTTGTTCTAAACCTACAGAATGTGTAGATGAAATATTTATTTATTTGAAGTTTGGAAGACAGATTCTAATTTCTTCAAAGATTTAATTTAAAATATTAGGAAGTAGCCGTGTAACCAGAAACTCTACTGTTTTGGAGAAATCAGTTACTTGGGAGCCCTGTGCCTATAGAAAGGCAGCAGTACTTCTTAAAATTGAAGATAGAACTGATTGTTGGAAATTACCTAGTTGCTTCTGAACGTGAATATTTTAGTATCTTGTGGTGTGCTATGGCAGAAAGATGTTAGCCAGTCCTTGAATATGATATCAGTGTACAGCTTTAGCAGTTAGGAATAATTCAACTGCTCCAAACACATAACACATTTATAGTGTACCATCATATGTTCCAGCCTCCATTCCCTTCCTTTCCATTTCTGGATATCTGCTTCTAAACACGAGTGGGTTTAGACATCTGTGGGTGTCTTTTACTCCTCTTCTCTCTCCTTCTTTTTCCAAAACTTCCCCATAATTAATTCTTCCTAGCACTGTTAAGTATGAATACTAAAAATGACATATTTTGAAGTTCTCTAGAAGTAATTTAGATCTAATTTTCATTGCTTGTACAGCCTGCTCCTTAATTCTGTAAGCAATATAACAGATTATCTTCTGCTGTTTCAGCAGTGCAAATTCTTTCTTTCAAGGGGAGGAGGGGAGCAATATATTTCTTATACTGGATATAAAGACTTTTTCACTTTAATTATTGTGCTTAAAAGTGAGCTGTAATAAAAGGTTTGATAAAACATAGAACATTTTCTCATTTGTTACTGATCATTGGATTAACCATCCTTTATATTTCACAGCAGGAATAACCAGTGCAAGTTGCGTTCTACTTGCTGATAGAGTTAATAGGCAGATGCTTAAAGCCTCTCTGTTTTTATTTACTAACTCCCTATGTAACTCGTTTTTTGCCTCCCTGCAGCTGCAAATGAAGATGCTATAAAACTGAATGAGACACTCAGAACCCAAGACAAGGCCTTGGAGGAGAGTCTTCCAGAACTGCAGCGCGAGGCTGACAGAATGATCTCAGAATTGAGAAGCAGAGAGCTGAATATGCAGGAAAGAATAGCTCAGGATGAGTTAAAGTGAGTAGAGACCTCTGTCTTCAACCTCCTAGTGATAACATCTGGCTCTTGTAAATACGATTGTCATCTTTTCCAACCAAGTTTTCAAGCTGGGGCTTACAGAAATATGAAGGAAAGCAAAGTCTAATACTTCATATCTATTAATGTAGCATTTGCATTTCTGGAAATGCTTACATATGTGGAAAGCAATCCCTAGGAAATTACTTCTCAGCTCCACAGGTACCAGCAATGTTTCTAATAGAATTCTAAGCAATTTTTTTCAGTTTTCAGCTTCTGCTTCAGACCTATGAATGGCTTTTGCACTAAAAAGCCTGTATAGAAACTTGGAGGGGAGTGGGGGTCTGGGAAATTAATTGGTCTACTAATAAAAATATTATCTGTCTGCAAAGTTTGTCCAGTAGCATAGACATTCAAAAGGATGTATTTTCCCATACACAGAATAGTGTAGATAAGAATATTCCAGCTCTGTGCCACAGTTCAGAAGCCTAAGGTTTGGTTATTTAGCTATTTGTAAAAGTAAAAACTATATATGTACATATAATTATATTGACAGCTTTTTATAAAGCATTTTGCAAAATGCTTAAAACTTACCTGATCCAGAAAAATACTTGGCTTGAAGTTCAAATTTTGGTAGTCTGTTACTTCTGTATCAGTCAGACCAGGCATATTTCTAAAGCTAGGCTTTGCTTAGCATGTCACCAGAGCAAACAGCTAGCAGGTAATCCAGCTGAGCTGCTGCGTGGACCATTGAAGTTGTGATGGCTCAGAAAACTATCTGGGATGGAGGTATTCAGGCCTGAAAATGTCAGTTATCAGGTACATGCATACTGTAAGGAGACATAAATAGAATACAAGATTAGCTAAGAATTCCAAGCAGTATAGAATCAGATTTGCACTGCCTATCTTACATTTTGTAATCTGGATCACTTTCGGAAAATCCTATGATTACAGTATTTCTTCCCATAATTCTGATGGTTCTGCTTTCTTTTCTTTTGATAAAGGATGTATTGCAAACTTATTTTTCAGTAGTGTTTTATTGCTTTTTCTTCTGGTTCCACTGAGCCTCTTCTGTCCGTTCTCCACTCACACATAGAAATAAATGAGGAAAAAGTAGGGATGAGAAAAATGTAGCTAAACCTTTGAAAGTGCTACCTGCAATTTTAGGGCAGACTAGGGGGAGGCCTTTCCAACAAGGTGTTCTTAGTCCACAAATGCTACAGCCAACATGAAATTGTCAGACTAGCCCAATAGCTAGAGTAGGTAAAGGAGTAGGGCTTTTTTGAGGGAAAGAACTTCTTTCCTTCTTACCAGTGTTCCTGAAATGTGCAAAGTAAGTATTTTCATTTCCTGATAAAGGAATATGTTTTATGCTAAGAAATACATGAATATACGTACTGATTTCAATCAAAGTTGTATGGTTTATCTTAGGGATAGGATAACTTCTTCATAGGCAGTCATTGAGACCCAGGAAATTTGGCAGTGAACTCAACAGAATGAGAATTAGTATTGTGGGTTACAGGGTGGGGAGGAAAGGTCCCTAGATAGTATTTTCTGAAACTCTTTTATAAAGTACTGCCTCTTAAAGAAAAATGTCTTAAAACTGCTTAAGTAATATAGTAAGATAGTGGATAGGATACATTCTACAAGGAAAAAAGATGAAGAAAAATGAATCTTTCTTAAAACTCTGTGTGCATGCATGTGTGTGGATCACTATGCTCACATGTATTGTTATTCATATAGGAATATTTACTTTTTAATAGCTCTGCAAGTCTTGTGATCACTTGAAAGTAGTTAATCATGTTTACTCTTTGGTGAAATGTCTTTTGGCAATGACTGTATTCTGCTTTCAAAATTCCATCCAAGAACAGAATGACAAGGATGGGTGGATTCCTTTTACCTCCCCTATATTTTCTGAAGTCTCAAAAGTTAAATGAAGACAAATTAAGTAAAGTCTTCTTGCTTTCATAGACAGCAAAACTTCTCTAACATGTGCAGCTTTTTCCCTCATTTATTTTCCTTCAGACTTTTCAAATCCAGTCTGTAATCTGATTGCCTTCGTGTACTGAAGTGGCGCGTTAGTCAATAATTCCTCTCTAAAAAGAGCATGTTAAAAATACACCAGTTTCTGTCCTAAACCAACCTGATTTTCATACTTACGAAAAATATCTGTCAATATTTTGTAACATTCCTAGACATTTTCTTGGACGCCACTGAGTTGCTATCAAGGGATGCTGAGCCAGAAATCTATCTTTGTATTTAATATGCTGAATAGCTTTATTTTTGTGTGATGGCTTTTCAGCCACTGTGGACTTTATCATCCAATTTCCTGTAAGAATGCTCTGCATAGCTCAGCCACGCAGCATTTGAAGACGCCTCCTGTGTTTTGATATTGCTTCCTGATATTTTCATTTTTGTGTTTGGAAAGACATTGGACAGTTGGAACACCTTATCCATGCTACTCATGATGTTATAGTCCTCTTTTTGTCTCTAGATAGGACAATTCTAACATATGTAGACTCTTATATGTATACAGTTTTGGGGTTTTTTTTTAAATCATTTTGTAATCAATTTCAAACCCTTCTTTTGTTGCCTTGTACTTATTTTGAGGATTCAAACCGTACAGCATTCCAGGTGTTACGCCAGATCTGTGATTGTTTCTTCTAACACTTCAAACATTTTGTATAGTTTTGTTCTTTTTCTAGGAAGTTATCCAGTGGAAGTAGCACATGTTAAATGTACAAGATAGTATTTCAAGAAATGTACAGTCTAGTCAGAGAAATTCTGGCACGTAAAGCAAGGGATTACATGGAGCAGATTTATTGCCTTGTACCTCCTTAGAAAGAGCAGAGTGGGAAAATGCACAACAGGTCAATATGGAAGTGTTATCTTTAGAGAACCAATGGGGAATTTTGAGGCAAGCTACTGGACAGGTAGGTGTTTTGGACTGTACTATGAGACAAGGACATTAAAAGCAAATCCTGTGTCTTGTACTATTCCTCTAGTATTGCAGAGTCATAAGGGTGTCAAAATTTGCTAGAAGTGTAAGACAGTAGCTGCTTATACGAAGAACAATGGAGGAGGTAAGGGAGAAATTCTGAATTCCTTTCTATTCTTCTTCTGTGACAGGTTGTCAATACTGGGATTTAATTTTTGATTAAATATTTTGTCCTCAGAAGTTGCAAATTCACAACACCATATTTTTTTTCCATCAAAACCAAAGGCAGGGCAGAGGGGTAAAAGTCCATCTCAGAAAATCCCAAAGCTAAGGTCAAGGGCACAATTTGGCTTTCCTTGGCTCCAGTTCAGATCCCTCATACAAATTATGCCCAGTGGCATAAAGTCCATCTCAGAAAATCCCAAAGCTAAGGTCAAGGGCACAATTTGGCTTTCCTTGGCTCCAGTTCAGATCCCTCATACAAATTATGCCCAGTGGCAGCTCTCTTTTCCACCTCTCAGGTATTTTATTTTTTTGTGTGCATTTATTTATGTGTTTATTTTTAGAAGGTTTCAAATGGAACTGAGTATAGACTGGCCAAACTGCAGTGTTTTTCAGAAAATACAGTTCTTTTTTCCACACAACTTCTTCACTTTGCCATAATGAGACAGGAAGAAAAACTCCATCTGTTCTAGGTAAACGTGTGATATATTTCTTCTGTAGGTATTATCTATCCTACAGACTCCTGTTTACTTAGGATTTTTCTTTACCTTTAAATCATTGTTTTGGAAATGCCTCTTTTTTTTTTTTTTTTTTTTTTTTTGTCTTTCCCCCTTCCCCTGTCTTTGTCATATCATTGCATTAACACTGTTGTTACATGTTACATGACACTGATTCAATGGCAGGCAAATGACAGGGCATAAAGACTCCAGTACTCCATCCTTTAAAACTGGGTGCAGTGCCTCTCTGATGATCAACATTGCATCCTGTGCCAAAAGCAGGCACCTGTGAACTATCTATTTCTGTGTTGCCAAAGTCCTATAAAAATATCCTAGAATTTGTTTTAGATAAGCAAAATTCTTTGGCTACTGGAAGTCATAAATCCAAGGATTCTCGGGGTTGTTTATTGCACAGGAAAGTATTTGTGATTTTTGACTGTTTGGAGCAGCCTGTCTGCCCCAAGGCATCTTGAAATCAGGTGTATCTACATACCCTCCTCAGTGCAAGGTAGGAAACCACTTTGTCACATGTCACATGACCGTGAATGAGGGAAATCTTTTTGTCAAGTTGAAGTGTTTCAGAAAACATTGCTTTACTAGTCAGATCTCAAGAATGGCAACTTACAAAAAAAAAAAAAGAGAAACATTTTTCAGTGGCGAATATTTGAATATTTTCTACGTCATAAATAGGACCTTAGCGGCATTTGAAAACCTCTTAAATAAAGGGCTTAAGAAAACTGTTGTTTCACTGTCTTAAGCATGTGTTCTCTTGAAAGTTACTTTGAGATTTAATTTAGAAGTCTATTTCATTTGCATGTTATTAAGAATATTCAGATTATCCACTGTAGGGAATATGAGCTGAGTGCCTTCATGGATGGCCATATATTGCAGGAATGCAGAAGATCTTTTGGACAAGGTGAAGAAATTATTTGGTGAGCCCAGTGAGAAAAATGAGGACCTCAAAAATAAGGTCCGGGACGAGCTAGTAAACTACCACACCAAAGTTGATGATGCTCGAGATCTGCTAAGAGAAGCTACAAGTAAAATTAGGGAGGCTGAACATTTATCTGCAGTCAACCAAAAAAATATGACCATGGTAGAGGTGAGTGCTGACAAGTTGTATCCTTGATTACTTGGAGTCTGATCAAAGTTTGAAACTTTGCATGATTAAATCTTGACACAAAAATATAACTAAAACAAGAATATTATTAAAATACAACTATATCTGGTGTAATTAAAAGAAAACATGTTCCTCAGAATGAGGGAATGCGTTGGCTTTTAAAAGTAGAATTACTCCACAGCTTTATCAAAATAACATCATCTGCTTTTAAACACTGAGTGGAGGGTGCATTGGATTATTATTCTGGAGGAAATTGAATTCATCCCAGTATAAATAGTCATGTAAAATTCAAATCCTGTGCTCAAGACTTAAATAGGAGTTCAGTTATAATCTTTGCTGTCATATATTTGCTCCTAGAAAACTTACACTTTCATCTCGCTCTCCTGCCCCTGGGAAGAAGACTGAAGGGGGTATGTGGATATTACAGAGTAATAAATCAAGCTATCCTCTGTACTTAGTAGCTGTTATAAATGATCTCCCTCATAACAGAGGGGTCTGCTTGTGATTTAATTTAAATTGCAGAGACTTAAAGAGCACATTGTACTGTACATTAACAAGCATTTAACCAAGACGTAAAGAGCAGAGCCAACCTAATGAAGATAAATGTTTCAACTTTGTTTGTACCTTGGTGAGCTTTTACCTCATGTACAATGATGAGGTTAGAGTTCCGAGACCCGAGATCTCAACAGAGACTTATGGGCTTGATTGAATTAAGGAAATACATTGCTGTAAAGAAGTTAGATGATCTCTGTTCTGGGCATTTTCTTCCCAAATATGGATGGATAAAGGTTAGAGAAATTACCTGCTATCTCAGTTCTTAAAATATGCTTGCATCACAGTATCAGAGTGCCTGAAAGGCACCCTTTCCAGCAGTCCTGCCCACCTGATTGTTTTGAGGAGTTCTTTTGCTTTATTTTGTCCAAGAAGCCATCACAGTGCTCTTAATGCTAGAAAGCCACGGTCTCCTATCAAAGTAATCTGTGACACTCAATGGATCTTGCATGGGAAACTGCTAGTTCCTTACTCAGAAGTCCATCCTTACTATACAACATGCAGTATTTTTACTAGTTGGAAAATCAAGAATCCTAAGATTGCTTCTAACCATCATCTTTTATTTTACATTCAGTAGTTAGCGAAACACCAGTGGATGTAAATAGGAAAGCAGCAGAGTATTTTGTTAAATTTTGCTTACGTAGCCAGAGAAGGTAGTTGTCAAAATGAGGAGCTTGCACATCTGGGTAAAGAATAGGATTTCTGACTTCTTCCTGATTCATTCTGCAATAGTACTACAGTCAGTTACCTCTGCTACAGAGCCACAAAACACCTACTGTGTGGGAAAGGGGTACAAAACTTGTGACAGGAGGACAAAGAAAAGATAACTTACATTACATATACTTTATTGTCACCACTATCTTTGCTCTGAAAGTTCAGAGAATTCCACAAGTGGCATTGTGGTATGGTGAAAAAATGCAGTCTTGTATTGGGATGCTGGTATTTGAACATGAGTTCCAGTAAACAACTCATTTTTCTTTGTGTGAACACATCCTATAGAAAAAGAAGCAAGCTGTAGAAGGTGGCAGACAAGATGTTGAAAAAAGTTTGCAGGAAGGAAACGAAGTCCTTAATGAAGTCAACAAACTTGCAAATGAAATCACCTTAGCGATAGAGGTGAGTGCTATATTATACTTATCTGAGAATTAGTACAACGAAGCATCATTATGGAAGCAAAATAGATAATTAAAGTAACACCTTATTTTTCTTTTTATTTATCAATGTTGGAATATTTGAATTGGAAGAAATAATTTTTCTGTTGCTAATCTGGTATATAAAATTATTAACTTTGAGATTTAAGTGATTCATTGGATTGCAAAAAGATCATAAGCTCATAATTTTTCATGGACTCTGCCTTCTTTTATAAATATGGTATTCTGATAGTACTACTGACTCTTATCTTTTCAATTGCAGATGCAACAGACCCATTCACAATCTCACTGCAATTCTGTGATCTAGACGTAGATTTATCTGCACAAAAACTGTGTGTGCACATCAGAAGGAAGCTTCAGAAATAATTTGTTGCCTGTGGCAACAATTTTAAGTCTAGACAGACCAGGGAGAAGAGAGGATTGTACTCTCATTTTACATAATGCGTTTGAAAATTCTGCCTTAAAAGTTTTATCAACAGAGTTTAAGATCAATGCCTTAGCTCCACACACACAAAACAAACAAACAAACAAAAAAACAACCAAAAAAAAACCCTGACACCTTGAAATATCATTGGTTCATTCTGGAAATATTTTAAGCTTGCATTGAAAATTTTTATAATGAATGGAAATATAGCTTTTGGAGAAAATGGGAAAGGAAACACTTTGAGACAGCTTACTGGAACAGGAATAGCAGGCCTTCAAAAAGTATAGTTCTTAGTAAGATACTTGAATAAGCAAAAATACATTGGAGTCACTGAAAGGGTCCTGAAACATGAAACTTCCATCACTGGTTAGTTATTACTGTGAAGCACGATGACAATTTATGTATGCATCCACATTTAAGAAAGAAATCCAAATTAGACTTTATATGCTTTTAAACTGTGCAGTTCCTTAATTGTAAAATGAAAACTACAAAGCTTAAGAGAGGCAAGTAGCTCTTGAGATACTGTTTTGTCTCCCCTCTGCTCTGCAGTCCAGCCATTCGTTTATTCTTTCCATATTAGTTCCCTGAAGTCTTAATGCATAGGTAAGTTATGAGGTAATACTTCACAAGGAGAAAAAAATATATATAAAGGGCTACAGAGTGCCTTCATTCAGCTGCTTGATTGCCTTTCTTTTGTCATTTTCAGTATGTAGAAGGTGTTGCAGATAAGATACAGCCAATGTCTGATCAGCTGAAGGACAAAATAGATGACTTATCACAAGAAATTCGTGACAGGATGCTTCCAGAAAAAGTGTTGCAAGCTGAGAACCATGCAGCACAGCTGAATGAGTCATCTGCAATACTGGATGGGTAAGGGAGCCATTCATTGCTAATGATAAAATTATGAAGCAGGTTTGTGAAATGGCTTGACAGAAATTGAAGGGCATTCCTCTTAGGCTTCAGCATCTGTCACTGGGAGTATACAAATAACCAGTGTTCTGTGTGAGTGTACAGTTGGTCAGTTTATGTGTGTACCACTTGTAAACTGTTTCATACATCTTGTGATGCTTATAGGCTGCGTTAACTACAATCTGCCCTCGGATGTGCTCATAGCACAATTTAACTTACTATATCCTTACTGCTATGTTGATGTGAAAAACAATTAACTTGCTCTTACAGAGCCTACTATGTGTTTTCAAAAACATTTGTTAAAAACAAGCAGTATTTTTATTTTTAAGATGACCATTTTGGTAGGAGACCCTTATCGTGGTGCTAATTTGTTTAGTGTCAGAAATCCCTCATAGTGAGGGACAGTGATCCCTCTAGTGGTTTCAAAACACTTTCACAAAATGAGTAGGTGTCAGGGCCCAAAATGCTTAAACCTAAGTACAGAAACCAGTTTCTGTTTACCACTGTCACATTCCTAAATATAAGCGAGAATTGTGGTGCTCTTGGCTTATATGACCACAGCCTTTTCAGAAGAATGATACTTTATAACTCATCATTAATATAGTTTCCTGCAAAGAATAAAAGGTAAGGGGTATTTTTTGTTTTGTTTTGGGTTTGGTGGGGGAAGGTGTCTTTTGTTGTGTTTTTTTGCATTTAAGAAAGCAAGCCATAAACAGCAAGTATAATTTGCAACAGGAATACTCAGAAATAGAACATGGATATTCTGCCTCTTTGACCTGTCCCCAGCATAGCTTCTCAAAAACACTGCATGAATAAAAAAAGAGATATTTTTTTTTACCATCAGCGATATGCTCGTTGCTTGCATCTTTTAGATCTGCCTGAAGATTTTAATATCCCAAAGACTTATGAGCAGATGCCTAACGCATTTTCTTCTTGCCAGCATCTGTAATTTTGAAGAAAAGTCACAGAATTATCTCTGATAGCGCCTGATACTTGCAAAATTACTGGCTTCATATGCAGTGTAGTCAAACTACTCTAGATACTCAGTCTAATTTATGGTTTGAGGAGTAAATCAAATGATGGTAGCAGTGGTTTCCTGAGTAAAAAGGATTTGAAAGGCACTGTTTCTAGAAAAACATGGCTTTTGTAAACGGTACGTGTACTGTCTGATTAGGCCATATCAGTCTGTGGTACACCTCCGGGCCCAAAGTAGACGACTAGCGTCACATCCAACCACAATACTGAATTTGGACATAAATATCCAAATACATGGAAAGTTGGCATGGAGGAACTAAGAAGTAGAGAAAACACAGAGATAAAAGAATACTTTGCTTGTTTAACAAAATGTTGGCAAAACATAATTTGAGATAGAGGTTTTTAACTATGCTAAATAGACTTTTATGGGTGCATGCATGTCCTTCTGTCTTAATGCAGGTTGACAGCTTGGCCTTAAGATGCTTAGGGTAGTGTTTAAAGTAACATTTGCTGCAGGGTAACAGTACAATGTATATGTCTGTCTGATCCAGACATCAACTTCAGTTTGTCAAGATTTATTTTATAGATAAATAGATTTATTTATCTATAAAAAAGATTTATAAAATAAAGGTACAAAAATGCAGAATCAAGGCCATTAAAAATTATATCTAAAAGCAAATTTTTCAAAATTAAAATTTCTAATGTTGTCAGACAGATACATCATTTCCAAGGACAAAGAAATACCAAGGTGCTATGTAATCCTGCATCAGGATAAAGCTGTTTATTTTGTGCACTGACATTAAACAGTCATACTTTACAGGAATATGCAGTCTCTATCTGTCTTAGGAATTCCAAAAAGTATCTATCTCCACAACCAGCACTTGGGTGTTTTTCAGTTAATACTGAATTTGCTGAAAAATACTATTCCATCTTCCAGGAGAAACTGAATGACAGCCCTTTCTCTCCAATCACCCTCTAAGGCATCAAATGGTATATTGATTGATGGTGAGGATATTCTCTTGAGAGTTAGAACATTGAACAGTTCATTAATTTAACCTAGAAAAAATTGTTATTTTTTCCTTTATATGAGGAGGTATTAGTACAGGCTTCTCCCTTACGGCTAATCACCTGCTCATGAGTAAATGTCATTGGTATTTGGCAAATTGAGTTCTGTTCCATTCTAACCAGAAGGGATTTGAATTATATTTCTGAGGAGTACTTGAGCTACTAGCTAGATAGCTGTTCTTGGCTGTGCATTTCTCTTACAGAGCATCACAAAAACCTACTATAGCCTAGTGAGCTCCATCTGTAGTTGAGGAAGGAGATAGGCTTTTCTAGGAGTGATGCAGAGGCAGCTCGGTATTCTGTTTCTGCAGTAGCCTAAAGGGAAAATTTCTCCCTCTATTAACTACACGTGGAGTCCACAGAGTATACCTTCCGTCCCCTTTGTCTTTCCTGTTGCATTTTGTAGGAAACATTAAATACTCGTTGAAGCAAAGATTGGAGCCCAGCTGTCCCTGTTCCCCAGATAATAGATTAATTACCAGGTTAGAGAATGAATTTTTCTTTCTTCCACACATGCTGTCTCAATAACTGAGTATTCTGTACAAGCTGGAACAGGTCCAGCAGAAGTAATCCTTGCCTCCCTTATATTGCCATACCCCTTGATGATAAGCATTTCCCAGAGAGGCAAAATTCAGAGTTCAAATCCATTCTTGTCCAGTTTAAGTGGGGATTTTAGCCCATTTATCCTTTATTTGGTAAAAGCATCGTACGCTTCAGGCATAATGTATACTGAGATAGATGTCTTCAAGTTAATTCTGTAGGTGCAGTACTTCTTTGTAGAAAATATTTGGAAGTTTCATAGATAGAGAGTGCAAGAAAAGTGATTTCTCCAGTCTTCTGGCTAGAAATTCCCCTGGAAGGTGGTTAGCTGAGCTCCAGTTCCTGTACGAGGAAATATTACTTGTTTATAATTAGCTTTTAATCTAATTATAGTTATTAGAATGGAGGATTCCATTCAGTGTGAAGCATTATTGTTTGGTTTTCATTTTGGTCAGCAGAATTAACATTTAGGATTTGGTTTAGACAGTGAGAACTCCTATGAACCTGACATTTCTAGGTTTGGGAGCCAGACCAAGAAATTAGTTATTCAGAGAGTCTACTTTAAAACATGCCTGTGATGATCTCCCATGTTCACACAGTGCAAAATTCATTATGTTGCCTGGCTCAACACATAACCTATGAACCCACATTATGAATATTTGTTATGTAGCATATACATAACACATACAGTGTTAAGCACTGCCTGCCTTATCTCAGTGTCTAATCTATTTTTATCTCACAGAACCTCCTTATTTAGTGAACATTGGGGTTTATGTCTTTCTGCATAGATAAAATGTGAATTCTATTGAACACATAATACCAAAACTCCTGAAATCTGAAGTGTAGCATTGTGCTCTGAAGAAATGCCCTAGAAATAGCCTTAGAAATACAGGCTGTTGGGTTTGAAAAAGTAGGATACTATGTTCTGTTGAGCTCTGATAGCAGGTTTCATGGTGTGTTTACTTTTCTCATCCCAACAGAATCCTTGCTGAAGCCAAAAACATCTCTTTCAATGCCACACTTGCTTTCAATGCTTACACTAACATCAAGGATTACACAGATGAAGCTGAAAAAGTTGCCAAAGAAGCCAAGGCTCTTGCAAATGAAGCTATGCAAGCGGTAAGAAAAATAAGTAAATTGGGCAGAAGCTTAGATTTTCTGTGGAACTGTGCTACACCTTATCTTAGATCCATGTTTTGCCATCTTACGAGTTTATTTAGACACCCTTGCCACCATAGATTCTTTTTTTGGGATTAGGAACCTATGCCCCTGTGAGAGCTACTTGTACCTTCAGACTACATCCCTATTTGTTTCTAACTCTTGTTACTTATTTTACATTCCTTTTTTGTTTGCTATTCTTCCTTCCTCTGTCTTCTGCTTTTCGGTCTCTGTCTATGGCTCAAGCCAACAGCTTTGGGTAAGGAGTGTAGGTCATTTGATACTCAGTAAAGTTAGTTTATATTTAGTGAATGTTTTGCACATATCTGAAGAACTCCATACCTTAATTAACTCTTCACCCTTTAGTTACATGAAAACATTCAAAGGAATTTCTCTGCACATAGGATGAGCTGTGTGCACCTGGCAGAATTCTAGAAATGGGGAATTGTAGGAGGGGAGAGGAAGATTTTATTCATAGAAACCATACAGCTTCTGTTGTATGTATATAGAAACCACGCAGAACTCTGCTGTTTTTTGCAGAGAAATCATATTCTCACTAGGAGGTACTGCATGCGAATTTTCGAAGAAAAAGAGAGAACTTTCAAAAAATAGGATTGTAAGATAAAGCAAGCACTCCAGCCTGAGACATAATCAGAAACTCAGCTCTTTACTGTATATACTGTGAGCAGAAGACATTCTGAGCATAGCCAGAATTATTTTTTATGTCAAATATCAAAGGGGCTGATGGCTGATATGTGGAAGTCAGTCAGAGAGTAGCTGATGTGCACTTCACAGGCACACAGAAACATGAGGAAATGACAGTATAATATGAAATTGCCAGACCCTATATTTGATACAGAAACATATAAATAAGCAGAAGCAACTTGTAGTTACATCACTTGTATGTGAATGAAGGTAGCTTGTGGAGAGCTACTTCAGTCACATGGATCATGAGAACAGCAAAAGCAATCACATGCTGTAAAGGTTTGTATTTATGAGAGGGATAAAGTGATCTAGCCACTGCACAAAAGTTTTAATATTCTTAGGTTGTTTACATTGACAACTTCTATTTCAGATAACACTAATTATTATATTTCTCTCTTGAAACATTTTCACCTCACACATTAGTATGCATTAGTTCTCTGTAAATAGTTGTTTCACCAGTAGTACTAATTACACTGCAGAAGTAAATAAGGAGCTGTGGATTTATTTTTTCCTTTTCATTAGGATTTAATACAGATAGCTATCTTTTGCTGCTTTGATGACTCAGTGAGTGAGGCAGGAGACTGTTTCAAGGATTGAATAGGAAAGAAAAGACATACAGCAGTCAAGAAACAAAGCAAGCAATTACAGTGTGGCTACAGAAGAGTATGTATCAGATGGTGAACTGGCTGATTATACCATGGAGAGAAAATGGATATATAGTTTGAAAGGGATGAAGGTGGAGATGGACAATATGATGTAAACAGAGGCAAGTGAGTAGCAAGGAAAGAGACTAAGTTATTATTAAAGATCAGATTTTTAGCATCTCCATTGCATGTATTATTGAGAGCTTTTGTTGTTGTTATGAGCTTGTATATGTAACAGAGATCTAGTTGATAAAGAAGAAAATGGAGGCAGCTGCTGCCTGTTAAATGTGATTGACTTAATATAGAGTAGAGGTAATCAGTGGTTTACCATCAAATTGTTGCAGAGCAAGGTAGATTATAACCATTATCTGGTAAAAGATCATGTGAGGGTTTGGGGCCAGATTTTAAAGTATGTTAATTGTGAAGTGCAATCATCATTTCACTAATCTATTTTTCTGTTTTTATGCAAAGACTGTTGAATGCTTGCTTATCCTAGGTGAAAAGCTTAACTGCTAACCATGTACATCAGGCTCCCCCTTTTGTGCAGGCCCCAAGGAACTTACATTTAGCTGAGCTTCAGCATGAGAGCAGGAGTGCACCCTTACTCGGGGCTATCTGGAGCACAGTGGTTCAGGCAGTCCCCGAGAAGGCAGCATTTGTGGATTTGAGCCCCTTCAGACTGAGAAGCCCCTAGAAACTGTGTCCCCTCCTTTCTGAGAAGGTGCCCTTTGGGGACCCTGTGTAGAAGATAGAGATCATGTCTTTCCCCTCCTTTTGAAAGATGGACCCGTGTTCTCTTCTTTATGAGAGCAGCTGTGGGTTCCTGTCTTCTGTAAAAGACTCTGATCTCCAGATTCTGGCAGATAACTGAGAAAAGTGCTGTAGCTCACATGCATCCCTAAGCCTAGCCTTTCCCCTTGACCATTATTAATGCTGGAGCAGGGGGAGGAAGTTTTCCCAATAGCAGCAAGCTGGTGCATGAACTAGAGATGGTAGGAACAGGACTAAAGCGGTATCTCAGGGGTTGGTTGGGGTTTTTTTGGTTTGTAGTGGGAAAATTATATTGTTTTCAAATTAAGCTAATGTTGCTGAAAGCAAGAATGAAAAGATGCTTAAAATCCATAGTGATTACAGCAAGCCTGGTAAATAAGTCAAAAAGAATGTATTAAAAATATGACAGAAAAATTCCTCCCAAGCTTTTTATGGTGGTTTTGCTCTTCCTTTAAAAGCAAAATAAATTTATCACAGATGAGAAATCTCTAGTATTCAAGCAGCTTCAACATCCCATTACTTATCCAAGGCTGCAGAGAGGAGTCATGTTAACAGATCCAGCTTGTCTCACAGATTAGAATCACAGTTTTACAATACATCTTGAAAAAGTTGATTATTCTTAGTCTTTTTGGAAAAGTCTTAGAGGGTAGTAAGTGGAACCACGGGGGACGTTAGGTGTTTAGGGGCTAATTCCTTCCTTGGTTTTGACTTTCTTTGTAGTGGTAGCCCAACAGTTACATTGGATGTCTAGGTTGGTAATGACATAAAGCTGCCTAGCCATCCTCCTTGTGAGGATTTCCTGAGGTGCAAATAATTTGTAAAATTTTGGTACTTCAGAATGCTCAGCTATCTTCAGGACTGGTGAAAATGTGAGTAGCTCTAACCCTTGCATAGGTGAAAACTTCCAAGCATGTAAGTGTATGTGAAAAGAAAATAATTTATTTTAAGAATAAGGTAGAACTATTTTTAACCGATGTGAATTAGCACTTCGGTCTATAAAATGCCATATATGTGTGTAGGTTCAAGTATGTGATCCTCAAAACTGTCCCAGTGCATTTACATCCATGCTTGGAGCTGTACTGCATATGACCAAAATCACCAACATTTCAGCAGATCTGGACAACATGGTGCCTACTTCATGTTTACCTTCATTCATGAAAACTCAGAATAAAATCCTTTCTGCAAAGTCCTCAGCAGCAATTAGTCTGATAGGTGCTCACCATGCACTGTCGGGGGAGTCTTTGCAATGCTGTGACTGTGGCTGATCTTATTCAAACTTGCAGTATGTAGCACATTTCCCTGTTAATGTGGTAAGTCAGTGATTCACACAGTCATTCCTGGGAGATCTGGAGGGATCTCCATCACAGAGGAGTGCCATAACCCACCAGGCTATGGGCTGAACTGAAAGCTTTAGGCCACGTCTGGAGAAACTGGGCTGTTTAACAAAAAAAAAGTGTTCAAGATTCATTGAAATACCAGAAAAGGGAAGACAGAGGAGATATTCTTCCAAAATTCTTTCCTTACCCAAAATTCTCTGCTAAATATTAATTCATAGAAGTTTTCTTAATTTGATGGATTTTTTTCTTTTGCTGTTAAACTTCATTAAATTTTTTGCTAACTCATGGATAGAAAAAATCAGACTATTAAGGATCATTTATCGTTTCAGTGGCAGCATTTTGCATTATATTACAGCAACACTTATGCCTCTAAACCATGATTGCGGTTGCATTGTTTGGACACATAATGAAATCCCATTTTTGCCATAAAGTGTTACAAGCACTCAGACTATAGGGTTCACAGAGGGAGGGTAGGGGGCATGAAGAGTGGCACAGGCAGAGGAAGGTACTGTCCCCAGGTTATGGGTACTCTAGAAGATGCAGATTTAAAACAAATTAGATTCCTGAGAATCTGTGATTTTCCAATTTATCCTGAATCACAATCTTTTTTTACTTTTCTTTTTTACAGCAGGTGCCCCAGTTTAGAAAACACTATCAAAGACCCTTGTCTGTCAGTCTATTACATCATAAAGGTGTTCATCATGACCCAGGTTTGCCACAAGCACACAAACTCACCTCACACAAAGCCAGAAAATGTTTGATTTTTTTCAATATTGACTTCTTCATAATTCAATGCCTTGTGAGACATTAGAAAAGCTAGCAAAAAAGTATTTTTTACATCAGATGTCTGGATTAATCCTTCTTTTCAAAATTATTTTGAAATAAATATAAAATAAAGCTTTTAATCAGTACAAGTGTATTTGTCTCTGAAGGGGCTTTTCTAGTATTAACTTTATGCTGAAATCTGTCTCTGACTAATTGTCAGCACATGCTCAATTATTGTCCCTGATTTGATGAACTTCTTGGCTTTGTATATTAAATTTGGTCTTCCAACTTCATTTTATTGAATATAAACTGCTTAATCAGCCAGACAACCATGTCTAGTCCTTTAACAGTAATAACAATCTTTATTTTTTAAGTCTGTGGTCACAGAGTGATCATACCATGGGTTCTGTTGCTACTGGGGAAAGAAATATAAAAGTATTACCTGATTTGAGAGGTGCATCTGCCCCAAAATCTGGCCAAACAGTCTTCCTTCAGGAGCTTTGCTTAATTTGGATAGTCTTTTTTTTTTTCTCTTTCTATATGTATTTTTCTATTACCAATGCTACTTGTATTATGTGATAAAGAAAATCTGTAGGAAACTGATTTTGTTCATCTTTTGAATGTATAGTTTCTGTTGATGGTGAAAAGAATTTGTGTACACAGCTTAATATTTCAGGTGAGCTTGGAAATATGGCAGTCATATCGGCCTTACTTTTTAAAATCACTTAGCCTGTGATGAAAGCTAAGCATAGATTTACATCCCGTATGAATACAAGGAATCTTTAATAGCTGTATCCCTGTGACATAGCAACATATGCCATGAGATATCCCATAACAAAAAAAACTGGTTCTCGATTTTGAAAGTAACTAAAACATTCCCTAAGATTTTTTTAAAAGAAAATGAAATGGGCAAGTCCAACATACAGTTTTTAAGTGTTATCAAA